>NC_137615.1:52479950-52759950 GCF_963280865.1 Gymnoscopelus braueri
ATAGTGTCTACAAATTGGACACTGGACAGGAGACGGTGCTTGGCGCCGGAACTTCGGAGGTACGCACGCGTTCGGGGAGAGCCCCTCTACACCGCCACACTCTCCGCTAAGCGGGAGAGCTGTATTTTGAAAAGTGGCGGGCCGTCCAGTGAGGTCAGGGGTCAGAAAAGGGCCCTTTTCAGACAATAGTGTATACAAGTGGCCATACCCTAACCCAATAGTGTATACAAGTGGCCACACAACCCCACACCATAAAAGAATACAGACAGGCTTTGAAAGTTTAAAAAAATACCTTTTAATTACTCTTTACTAATAAAACAGTGTACAAATTATCAAAAACAGAATATATATAAATACGCTGTGATGCCTGTGATATCCTGTAGCCTATCCTGTAGCCTACTTTGTCAATGAAATCTATGGCTGACTGCTTGTATATATATACATATACATATACATATATATACATACATATATATTATATTCAATGGTATTTGGGCTTTGTGCTCTAAAGAAATTGAGGGAAAAAACACCATGCCATGAGAAACACCATGAGGCCAAGTGGCCTTGACCCTATAAAATGACGAAACCCCCCCCCCCCCCCACACACACACACACACTGTATTGTATTGTTAAATATGTTATAAACCCCCCACATGTTACACCTGTACAAGCTACAATTATTATTTATAGAAAGGGGATTGCCATCTTTGGCATTCCAATTTAAATCTGAAACCTGTTTACAGTCTAATCACAGTGGTTAAACATGGGTGTATGGAAAATGTGCTAAGTGCCCATTGAATGTGGATCAAAGGCCAATTTCAATAACGACCTGTTAGGGCGTAGGCTAATTCTTATAAATACATCCATCAATGCAGTGGTGGAAAAAGTACTAAAATGTTTTACTTAAGTAAAAGTATCAATACTGCAATGTAGAAATACTCTGCAAAAGTAAAAGTCCTGAATTCTAAATGTAATTAAGTAAAAGTACTGGTATCAAAATGTAATTAAATATACAAATATTTTGCTTGTAGATCGGCTATTTTCAAATTGCCAAAGTTTAAATAGGGCTGAAGTGGTCTTGTATAAATATAAAAATCTTTTGCTTGTAGATCGGCTATTTTCAAATTTCCAAAGTTTAAATAGGGCTGAAGTGGTCTTGTAATTATAATCAAAAATATACAAAGTAACAAGTAACTAGTATAATATCTGCCTCTGAAATGTAGTGGAGTAGTACTTAGTTACTTTCCACCACTGTATACGTGTATTTTTCTAAATGCATAGTACAGTAATTGATTACATGTACTTAGTTACTTTCCACCACTGTATAAATGTATTTTTCGAAATGCATGTATGTCTTTCATAAAACATTAAATGCGATGCTCTTACTTTGAAGGCAACCGGAAACCTTATATTTGCTAGCTCAAAAACCGGATGTGTTATATTTGCTACCGGAACGGAGCTGTGTTCGTTACTAAAGACCCATATGATCCGGTCTACTGAAAAAAAAAAAGAGAAAATAATCCTGTTTCCGGATTCTGCCCATCCGGTTTTTGCGGTGCCGCTTTGTTTTGGTTCCCCAATCCCTATTGAAATGGAATAGAATTTCCCCGTGGGATAATACCTATACCTCTATGGATAATACAGACGCTAAATAGTCTCCGGATAGTGCACGCACATTTATATTTAAAAAATAAGCTAAACTATGCCGAATCAAGGATTTTATTAGCACGGACCTATTTTGTGGTGAGACGTGTTTCCGGTTCTGCCCATCCGGCCACTTTTCTTTTTTTTTACTTCCGCACCCGACCGGATCATATACCCGAAAAGGAATGATGCCCAGGCTAGAGCCCGCCTCCTGCCCGCAGCGGGCTCCGTATCCGCTGCAGACCGGATCAGCAGGCTGAATTCCATTCCATTCCAGTGTGTGATGTGAACAGCAGCAGCAAAAAGGAGGAGGTTCTGTCTCTAAAATAAAAGGCTTTTCTTGCCACCCGGACATTTGTATATTTCCCTGTTCTGTTCTGTTCTGTTCCAGTGGCGATCAGAGAGCATACGGATCATCCCAACAACAAACATACAGGTCAGTCCTTCTTCTAACGCTGTGATGCTGCTTATTTATTTATCAGACACTTTGTCATTTACTTTTAGGATCGTTTGGCGTGGTGCGCTGCTTCAGCGATAGCAGTGGATCACGCGACGGGGGTCTGTCATAACCGTCACGAATGAACTTCAACCTAGTGTTTGCACTTTCTCCTTTTTCGATCCGTACAGCTACATAAAGGTTCAGATTTCAAATACAAAGTGCTGACCCAATGGCCATGGATGTTAAAATACCGTACGGGCTCTCAGAAGTACCCCTATCTTCCGTATTGTTCATTAAAAAGCCTTTTAATCCGATCGGTGGCCAATTTTTTCGTTGAGTTATAATGTATCAGCGTGCAATACACCTCCCAATCGCTAGGGTCGCGCAGTTGAAAGCCAATGGAAGAAATGCAAAGAAAATGGCCACCGATTGGATTAAAATGCTTTTTATTGCACAATAACGTAGATACGAGTACTTCTGAGGGTCCGTACATAATTGTAACATCTGTGGCCATGGGGTAAGCACTTTATATTGGAAATCTGAACGTTTATGTAGATGTAAGGGGCAAAAGGGAAGAAAATGCAAACACCAGGTTGAAGTTCATCTGTGACTGTCATGATATGACAGTCATGTTTCAGGGCTTGATCCAGTTTGATTTCCATAAACGCATGTTTCATAGTTTGTTTGTTTTCATTACATTTACTCAACAATACTGCTGGTTGTTTAACAGGAGCATTGTTGTAGAAAAGCGTCCAAAAAAACGAATGAAACGAGCAGCATTCGTTACAGGCAGCGTTACATGGAAAAGTTCTATATGTGACAGCAGATTTAAAAGTAGTGGTGTAAAGTAACTAAGTACTTTTACTCAAGTACTGTGCTCAAGTACAGTAGTTACATGTGAGGTATTCTTTACTATACTGGAGTATTTAACATTTTCAGTTTTGCTTCTACTCCACTACCTCTGCAGAGGCAAATATTTGATTATTATTACAAAACAGACATTAACCACTTAAGTCCTTTATACATTTCTGCCAGTTTGACAAGCATAATGAGTACTTATACTTGTGGTACTCTAAGTATCACTGCTTCCTATATGAACGTTAGACTTTTTTCTTTTTTTTTTGCCTGTGAATTTGTCAGCATTGTACGCAGGAGAGATTTAAAACGTCCACATTGAAATGCAGTTCCAAGTGTGTGTGTGTGTGTTTGTGTATCAGGAGGATAGGTGGGCACAGTGGTGTAAAGTAACTAAGTACATTTACTCAAGTACTGTAGGCCTACTTAAGTAAAATTATTTGAGGTATTTTTACTTTACTGGAGTACTTCTAAATTTCAGTACTTTTACTTCTACTCCACCACATCTCAGAGGCAAATATTGTCTACTGTATACTTTTACTCCACTACAATTATTTGAAAACTTCAGTTACTAGTTACTTTGTAGATTTTGATTATATTACAATACATATGTTAACCACTTCAACCCTATATATATTTCAGCCATTTGGCTATTTTCAAAAGATTTGTGTACATTTTATACAAAAGTTGTGAAATGGGACATTCTGCATAATGACTGAGTACTTTCTACTTTTGGTACTTTAAGTACATTTTGATACCTGTACTTTTTGCTCAAGTAATTTTTGAATTCCGGACTTTTACTTTCTATTTCTACATTGCAGTATTGATACTTTTACTTAAGTAAAACATTTGAGTACTTTTTCCACCACTGGCACTAAAGAGTGGGCACCTCGATGTACAATTGACAATTTGGTCCAAAATGTAAAATAAATAAATGCATTGTTAAGTAATGATTAGAACACGATTGAACATTTGAGCTTGTAGATCTGCTATTTTTGATATATATATATATATATATACACACACACACACACACACACACACACACACACACACACACACACACACACACATATATATATTTATATATATTATATATATTATATATATATATATATATATATATATATATATATAAATAATAGCTAAAATCTAAAATAACAGCTGCTTTCCAGGTTTGGGTCACAGATGATTGATTGATTGGTAATAGTGTGTGTATCATCAGGTTTACAATTTTTTTTTTTTTATGATTTGTACTTTATTTTTCTTTTTTTAGACAAACATACAGAGAATTTTCTTTCAACATTGATGCAAGCATATTTTAGACAAGACATACAATAAACATCACAATAACCTTCAATATTCAAATAGCGACATTACTGACCATTGAACGAGACAAGACATACCATACACATAATACAAATAAACCAACCTTGAAAACATAAAGACATCAACGAAAAAAAGAAAAGAAAAAAAAAGATCAAAAATACAATGCACAAAAGCATACCACCCGCAGTCTACCCCAATCTTAACCCAGACAGATGATTGGTAATATGTGTGTCTGTATCCTCAGGTTTACAGATGGAGTCCCAGGGTGAGGTGATGGAGAGGTTGCGGACGGCCTTTCGTTCCAGGGTCACGGTGCCGGAACAGTTCCGCCGGACGCAGCTGCAGAACCTGCTGTCTCTGATCAAAGAGAACGAGCAGCAGCTCGTAGACGCTCTGCACAAAGACCTGGCCAAGGTAGGAACCCAACCCACACACCGGGGCCCCAGGCATAGGGCTGGGGCGATAAAAGCTTCAAATCAATGTCACCATTATTTCAAAATGTTTGACTCGATTACGATTAATGGCTGTGAATCGTCTGCTATCTCACGATTTGATTCCGATTCTTGGGGTCACGATTCCGTTTTTTCCCGATTCTCGATTCAAAACGATTCTCAATTCAAAACGATTCTCAATTCAAAACGATTCTCGATTCAAAACATAGGATTTCAGGATCTACTGTACTCCAGTCTGCTGGCATGAAAGCAGAGTACATTTATGTAGCTTTTGTAATTGTAAAGGTTTTATCAACTGATAATAATGTAAACACACAAAGGTAAATCCAAGATCCAAAAATTAATAAATACATCAAAATAAACATTGATTTTCGGCAAATGAGAATCGATTCTGAATCGTCCAACATTAGAATCGCGATTCGAATAGATTTCTTCCCACACCCCTATTAATGATCATGTATTGCATGAGCTTGTAGATGGACTATTTGTCTACTATTTTCCACGCCACCATTGTACAAAGCATAATACAGGGCTTAAGTGGTCAACCAGGCTAATCCATTTAGTCGATTAAAAAAACTGTTTAGAATGTTTTTTTGTGTCGATGCGTTGATATAAGAAATGAAATGTAATCTATATATTTTTTAATTTTAAATTGGAGGTTGAACATTTTGGTTACTAATCTAAATACTTTCGGTTAATTGCCCCGCCCCACCCAAACGTGCTACTGCGTGGCCTCTCGATTGCCTAGCGAGCTCTTGGTACGCCTGCCTTGTTGAGGTAACAAAAACAAGCGCTCCTTTCCCCTCAAACAAAGTGGGGGAAAAGACACAGTCAAAGACACAGATAACGCACATGCTCCAATGTCGCTGCATGAGCCAAAGCGCAAGGCCAGCAAAATAATAGACCAAAGAAGGACTCGCAACTCGCTTGAACGCCACATCCATATTCTGAGGGGAACGTTGGACAAAACAGAAATGGCAGACAAGCTCTCACGACGCGGTGTGTGCTTGTAGGTCTGCAATTTTTGGCGACATTTTGACCTTGCAGTTTTCTTCAAGTTAACTCTCAAGTTTGAGATGGGGGTCCGCAGCCAAATACATATCATTTTAGGTGGCTCTTGACATGAACAAGTTTGAGAACCACTGATATTATAAAAACCTGTTAGGATTTAGAGGACATTTTGTAAAATTGGCCTCAGGTCTTAATGGGTTAAGTCGGGTATATGCAACTTGACTAAAATAATCAGTAGACATCAGCATTCGGTGTGACTAGACACACAAGATGTAATCAGCTTTCTAGTTGCTACTACACCCACTGGTTACCAAACAGTGTGCCGTAAGACAAGTTCAGCTGTGCCTTGTATCGGTCATCATATCGATATCTACAATATCGGCCTTAACAATCCAATATTGGTATCGGACCGATGTCAAAATGATATACGGTATATCGCTTTCAGCCGATATTTAATTTTATAATATTTATGTGTGAATGTGAAGCTTGAAACAGCCTTTTTGTGATGATAAAGGCTGCAGATTCAATCAATGTTTTCTGCAGACTCTTTCAAGAGGGTCAACAAGTTGCAAAAATGTTAAATAAAAGTATTATATTTAAGTTGTTGCTTTTTCAAATACAGTGTTTATGTGTGTTTTTTTCAGAATGGTCAAAATATTAACTTTTTAAACGGCTAATATTGACATCGGTCAGTATCAGTTATCAAACATAACAGCAATGTTGATATGGGTTGTCGGTATCAGCCAGATACTTCACATACTGTAGGTGCATCCCAACTCACAACGAGTCTCATCTGCGACGCGTTGTGAGCTTGTCGATCTGCTATTCATGAACATTTGTGAGCATGAAATGGGGCTTTTATTTGGTATTAGTAAATAAAAATAAAGGTTTACAACCGTTTACAGAGTATTAAGACTAGAGTGGTAACGCCTGATATCCATTTCAACCCCAGCATCCCTATTCTGCGGGGAACATTCGGCCAAAAATTGCAGATCTACAAGCTCACAAGGGCGTCGTGGCACGTTGTGAGCTTGTGAGCTTGTTTTGGTGCTATATATGTGGTGTAGATGGGGGGAGGAAAGCAGTCAAAAGTACGATTGCGTACGATTGCAACTCACTCAGGTTGGTTTAACTAAAACTAGAGGGTTTCAGTGGTTAAAGAGGCTGTTTTGCATGGATATGAGTGCCTTGAGATTTGACTTGACCTTTGGTGTGTACTTTTCTCGTTGCATTGCACCCGTTTCCCGTCAGGCCAAATTCGAGGCGGTGCTGTCAGAGCTGGACATCGTGGCAAATGACATCTATTGTGCCTTGGACAACCTCAAGAGTTGGATGCAGCCCGAATCCGCAGCCACGAACCTGGTACGTTGCATTTTCTCTTTTAACAGTAGCCTATACAATAGAAAGCAAAACCTGCTCGGTGGCCTTGTGGTTAGAGTGGCCCATGAAAATGGGACCCAATGCCTTCCTTCTTGGCACTAAAGGCTTCATGGGGTGTGTAATTGATCTCCGGCATGAGAGAGCCCACATTTCTACCACTCATTCAAGAGGTAATTCCCACTTGGCCAGCAGCCACGGTGGAGATATTGCGCTCATGAGCTTCAGGCAGTACTACTTCTCAACCAGCAGGTGTCCTACCCGACACCAGGGTCTCTCAATGGAAGAGTAGGGAGACCAGCTCCAACCACCACCGCAATCACACTTTATTCATTCAATTAAGTTCTGGTTGGCAGCTTTAAATACCAAATGCTATTGTATTGAATTTGATTGCAAAAAAGCAACACATTTTGTCTACTCTACATCTTAGCTGCTGTTAAACTCAAGTCGACACCAGAGCAAAGAAGGCCTTCGGCTCACTTCAAGCACGCTCACAAATGAGCCAAGGGGATCGTAAAAAAAAGCTGTGTCAATTAGGACAAATTAGCACTCTTGAAACAAGAGGTTAAAAAGCCAACAAGAATGCTGGCCATTTCTTTTGACCTGCGTGGCTCTTCCCCAGGGCATTACTAGAAGGAATAGTCACCTAGGCTCAGCTATATATATATATATAGACCAATTATTTGTTTACCAACATTGAGACTGGATGCACAGGTGATTGTTTCATACAATCAATTCTCAACCTGTTGTTTCTGGGTGCACTGGTTTCAGCACACCCCAACCCCCTCTTGTGTGTTGGCTAGTGCTGCACGCCGTAGCGAGACCTGACAGAATGGGTTTGACGCTTGCGCAGTATGACGCTTGCAACCAGTGTAACGTCGTCTGTTAAGGGGTCTATATATAAACACACATATATATGTATACATTTTTATTTTATTAAAAAAAAAATTGGGGGGGGGGGATCTGCGGCCAAATACAAATTTAGGGGTCCTTGACATGAAAACGTTTTGAGAAAACCACTGATATAGCAACATGAGTTTTTTCAGGAGACTGTTAGAAGACATCAGGCCTCAGGTCTTAATGGGTATCAAGAAGATGAACACCAGCTGACATCCAGTATTTATCGAAGTATGTGCGATGTCAATATGTCCGTGTGCATGTTTGTTCATTACATTTCAGGCCACAAAGGTGGACACCTGCTTTATCCAAAGGGAACCACTGGGCGTGGTTCTAATCATCGGCGCGTGGAACTACCCCATCCATCTGGTGCTGCTGCCCATGGTTGCAGCCATCGCTGCAGGTAAGCCACACGTCTGCTAGGGCAGCAACTACCCAATATGTTCTCAATGTTTATGCTATCTATCCATCATTTCTGCGATTTGATCAAATAATCGAGAAGCGTTTGTTTTTAGGATCGACTCAATCAATTAGTCTGATTAACCTAGACCAGGGGTCTTCAACAGGGGGTCCGTGACCCCTAGGGGGTCCTCAGAGTTACTACAGGGTGGGGGCGCCAAATCTTTCTGTGATATGATTTTTAAAGGTATCATGACATTCATTTTCACTTTTTTTATTTTCAATGTTTTATTTGGGGTTTTATGACCTCAATTACACCCAAAAAACCTGAACTTAGAACATTCAGTGGATTTTCTGTGGTCTGGGGTTTTCTGAATAATTAGGCTGAAAAGTAATCTGAGCTTGGCCCTTCGACAGTGAGGTCACTGTCGATTAATCCCGCCCACTCTCCTCCTCGCCCCTCCCCTCCCCTATCCTTTCCTTTGGGGGGGGGGGGGGGGGGAGCAGAGGCGATGATTGACAGGCAAAATCCCTCACCAGCGACACCCGCAGGCAAAGATTTCTTTTTTCATTGCAGTTGAAAAGGCTTTAGAAATGTGAGAGAAAAACACCTGCCATTGATCACTGGAATGGGATTTTCACTTAAAACTTTTTGTACACTTTTGAAGGACCAGGACAAAGACTTTGAATGTGGTGTAAAAGTGAATGTCTTTAAACCTTTAATGTTTTACATTAACCACTTGAACCCGAGCATCCCCATCCTGTGGAGAACTTTAGCCAACAAATAGGCGATCTACAAGCTCACAACGACTCGCGCTGCGAGGCGCTGTGAGCTTGTAGATCGGCTATTTTTGGGATTTTTTTCTTATGAAGACGTTTGGTGTAGATGTAAAAAGAGGGTCTCTGCTTCATCTCTCTCCCAGCTAGGGGGTCCTTAGCCTGAAAACATTGAAGACCCCTGACCTAGACAGACCCCTGCGACCTAGACAGACCCATGCGACACTTCGTGTTTTGGCAATTTTTCTGTATTTATAAATAATCACTCATAATCACATGGCCAAAACTGTTACAGGCATTTTTTGGCTCCCACGGTCCATTCATACTTGATTAATAGATTATTTTATGTGTTATGAATTGATTAAATAGATGTATTAACTGTTGCACCCTTAACTCTCTCAGTCAGTGCCAATGAAAAAAAAAAAATATTGCGAACCATGCCAACTTTTTTCTTTTTTTTTTTCAAAGTAAAAAAAAAGTGCTTAGGAAGCGAGATACTGCCTTTTTCAGTTATAGGTTAAACAAAGAGTGGATGGAGCTGCAAATCTTCAGATAATGATATATTGGGTTCTGAACACTTTAAAAAATAAAAAAAAAAATAAAAAAAAAACTTTTTATTTTTCTTTTTTTTTTAACTCAGGATTTCTCGTTCTGGCACTGAGGGTATAACCCTAAAACTCGGGATAACTCAAATAGCCTAGGTATAAAATAGGGCTAAAGTGGTTAATGTATGTTTTATAATGTAATAATTTATATCTGCAAAGTAACTAGTAACTAAAGTTTTTAAATAATTGGAGTAAAAGTACAATATTTGCCTCTGAGATGTAGTGGAGTAGAAGTAAAAGTATTGAAAATGGGAAATGCTCCAGTAAAGTCAAAATTCCTCAAAAGTGTACTTAAGTACAGTACTTGAGTAAATGTACTTAGTTACTTTACACCACTGCCAATATTGGAGTAAGCTCATGAACCTTGCTCTACCAGGCAGGCACTGGCTGGCTTCTATGGTCAAAGTTCATTGGCATTTGAGTCCACACAGTATTTGATACAGTAATTCTCAACCTGTTTCATTTCAAGCACCCCCAGTTTGATATGCATTTCGCCAGGGGTCCCCAACCATTTTTGCACCAAGTACCACTTCCATAATAGTCAATATTAGGGATGGGCATTTGGACCTTTTTTTGGGGTAAACATTTAACCTTTGGACTGTGGGTGGTTAACCGTCCTATGACGTCATATCAATATATAATTGAGGGCAGTTCAAATAGGGCCTAAAACATATTGTAACATACATTAGGTCTATATCTCATTCTGTAAGGTTGTTTTATTCTCTTCAAATGATCTTTATTAGGTATTGTAAAATATTGTATGAGGAACAATTATAGATTAGTGATTTATTCCATTAATATTCTGTTCATATTTTATTTTTTATATGACTTAATGTAGGTTAATTTCATTAAGTCCTAAACAGTTAGAGAGACACAATCCGGCTAAACACTGTCCCATCCCTCAATATACTGTACTCGATATGTTTGGATGGTCGGTTCCGTCATTCACCTGAAAGATTTGAAAGGTTAAGCCATGGTTAAATGGATTCCATATCATTGCTGTCGGGGAAGAAAACATGTACTCCAGATTTATTCTTTTTATGTTTTTTTGTTTTATTTTGGTAAATGAATAACCCATTGCATCAAACAAGTGTGTCACACAAACGTAGTGAAAATAGCAGATCTACAACCTCACAACATGACACAACGCAACAGTGAGCTTGTAGATCTGCTATTTTCACTATTTCCAAAATGTTTTTATATTGAAAGTGGTGGAGTGTCTGTTGTTTTTTTTAAAAAAATTAGAAAAAATAAAAAAATAATTAAATAAAATAAAAAAATATTTAAACTATATAAATAGTTTTGGACATGCAATGTTTCGACCCGACGGCAACAATGTGATAACTGCAGTTTCAGTTCTACGCTATCCCTGACCTGAAAATGTACCTTCTTCATGGAGGAAGTCTGTGAATGAGACCCCGGTCATACAAATGCTTGCATACAACTGTGTACACACAAGGAGAGAAATATGCACACACGCCTTATGTCTGTTGAAAAAGGCAAAACAAATGTTCGTAGTAATGTATAACAAGTTTGTTAAGCTGGATAGACGGGAGGGGGGGGGACTAGTAATGGATAGTTGACAAACCTGTCTACCAATGACATCATTGGTAGGCACGTTTTTCTTTTCCTGGAAAGTTAGCATGCTGAAATAGAAGCCGTTGTTCCATTAATAAAAAAAAAACGATGATGTCACTGGTAGGCCAGGTTTCGGAACGGTCCACAGCCCTCCTCTGAGACACAGTGAAAAGACAGAAATGGTGGCGCCTTATAATGATCGTTAGTGAGGACCAATTACATTGAAAATGGGACAACTTGAGTTCCCCCACTCAATGCGTTGCAATGAGCGATAGCAGCAAGAGATTGGCTAAGATAAGTCATTGTATGCTTGGTTGTGTGCGGGTGTCGCATTCCGTAAATAGCCGATCTAGCTTGTAGGTCGGCTATTTTCAGCATGCAGCTAAATACAAATCAGGAATTACGATGCCATGACAGCCTACCAAAATAGATTTTTGTCGACAAAATCGACTGTAGATTTAGTTGACTAAAATCTTATGATATTTAATCAACAAAAAAAAAATTAACGCTGCGGTGTAGGGTAGGCGTGTGCCACACAATGTATAATATATATTTTTAATGCATTATATTGACCAATGTTATCACTGATTGGTTGTTGATGTGTCCAATCAGGGAACTGCGTGGTGCTCAAGCCCTCAGAAATCAGCGCAGCCACTGAGCGTATGGTGGCAGAACTCATCCCTAAATACATGAACCAGGTACAGTAAGAACTCATTCCTATACATGTCCCAGGTACAGTAAGAACTCATTACTAGTAATTACATGTCCCGCGTACAGTATAAACTCATCCCTAAATACACAAACCAGGTACAGTAAGAACTCATTCCTATACTGTACATGTCCCACGTACAGTAAGAACTCATTCCCAAATACATGTCTCGGGTACAGTACAAACTCCTTCACTCACTTTATAACCTTTTATATTTTTTCACACGTCGCACGCACACTTGATAAATGTCGACGAGTGCGTTGAGTAACACTTCAGTGGCGACTTGGCAACAGTGTAGCTCAGGAGTTCTCAAACTTTTTTATTTCAAGGACCCCCATAACTCTGAGAGTGTACAAATGGAACCAAATGGACCCTTAAGGGTACACCCTCCTTGAGGGGGGGGGGGTCTAAATAGGTAACTCTGAGAGTGTACAAATGGAACCAATTTGGTTCCATTTGTACACTCTCAGCGTTACACACCTGTAAGGGCCTATTTGGACCCCCGTCGAGGGCCCCTGGACACCACTTTGAGAAACCATCGGTGTAGCTGACCACGCTGGGTCGTTTTGTAGCGTACGTCTCTGCTAGTGTTGAACGCAGCACGTGAGGCAGAAAAACCAAATGGGCCTGATTGACCGGCTTTTGACGGCCTGTCAGGTCAAGTTACAAACGAACGGGTGACCTACATTCCATTCTATACATTCCACACACCATTCCTGCTACACCAGGTACCACCCCTATGCAGCCACGAGGCACCTTTTTTAAAATATGTACACTGTATTGCACCTTCACCTTTTACACTATAGAACTGAGATGTGCAGGATTCTAGTAGCATACATACAACTATGTATTTTCAGTGAAGAGATTTACTGTAGAGAAATGGTAGTGGCACCTAGTATAGTGGTTCTTCTTGTTTTTTGTTTTGTTCACTAATGTTTATTTGTTTAGCTTATTATGTTTCCTTTCTTGTGATTTTTAAATCAATTTGTATTGATTGTTGAATCACTTTCTGTTTTAGTGTTTACATGTATTGATATGATCTTTCTTTTTGCAGGACTGCTATGCAGTTGTTACGGGCGGGGCAGAGCAGACTAAGGCACTTCTAGAGAATAAGTTTGACCACATCTTCTACACAGGTACACATACCTACAGACATTCATCTTTTACACATACTATACTATATTAATTACTAATGACTTATTATCTATGATTTTGTGCTGGATGCTGATCATCCTCATCATAATATTTCAGATTTATATAGCACTTTTCCAAGTACCCGAACTCGCTTTACATTTGGGGAGATCATTTTCATCATCACCTAATCTAGCGCAGTGATTATTTATTTTATTTTTTCAAAGACCCCTAGTTTGATATCATTTGGACCCTTAAGGCAGTTGTAGAATCATTATTAGACTGTATAATACACCAAGATCATTATGCACATTAACATACGCTAATGTTCTCTTTTTTTGCTCATTTTTTTTTGGTTTTATTATTGTTGTTATTATTACCTACAGTATGCTGCTGCATTGTCTGAAGGAAGCCGAACAAAAATATGTTTTACTCTTACAGTATGTACCTGTACACAAGATGTAACAATATAAACACAACCTTGAGCATTTAATGCAGGGGTTTTCAACAGGGGGTCCGGGACCCCTTGGGGGTCCTCAGAGTTACTATAGGGGGGCTGCCAAATCTTTGTGTGTTTGTATTTGTCTTTTTTTATATTAAAGGGATACTTCACTTTAGGGCCGGGGACACATTTAAAAAAAATATTAAAAATAAATGAAAAAAGTTATGGAAAATTCATGGCCCCCTCACGCATTAGAGTGTCCTACTAATGTGTGAGGGGGCCATGAATTTTCCATAACTTTTTTCATTTATTTTTAATATTTTTTTTAAATGTGTCCCCGGCCCGAGAGTGAAGTATCCCTTTAACCACTTGAACCCTATTATCCCTATTCTGAAGAGAACTTAAGCCAAAAATAGCAGATCTACAAGCTCACAACGCTTGTGAGCTTGTAGATCGGCTATTTTCGGCAAAGGGGTTTGGTTTATACAGTTGGGGTCCCCCCCTTGCTTCATCTGTCTTTCAGCTAGAGGCAAATATTCAACTTTTTACTCCACTACAATTATTTGAAAACTTTAGATACTAGTTACTTTGTGGATTTAGATTATTATTACAAAACATACATTACTCACTTCAGCCCTATTTACATTTCGGCCAAATAAAAATAGCCGACCTACAAAGTCACGACCTTGTAGATTTGCTATTTTCAAAAGATGAAATGGGACATTCTGCATAATGAGCACGTTTACTTTTGGTACTTTAACACATTACCTGCCAAACACGAGTATAACCGTTGTTGAAAAATACACCTGTTTACCGCCAACAACGAGTATAACCGTTTTTCAATTTATCCACACAGAACCAGAGATATCGCGATCCAAAGATTTCTAGCTCCATTCACTCCTTGGTTAACTTATTACTTTAAAATCCTGTATCTCGGCTCCTGTGTACTTATTTTTTTACCATGTTATTTTGGGTGAAACATGCTATTTTCAACTGGCTGCAATTATGGAACGGATTACCGCAATCGGATTATTTTTTTCCACGATTCTACGAGACTCCTGTGTGTGTGTGTGTGTGTAATGAGGGGATCACCGTGAGGACGGTGATCACGGAAAATATTTTGTGACTACTTAAAAAATGGTTAAAAAAGGTTAAAACAATACTGGCAGTGGGGAAAAAAAAAAAAAACTCTGGCGGGGAATGTGTTAAGTACACTTTGATACGAATACTTTTGTACTTTTACTCAAGTAAACTTTGAATTCTGGACTTTCACTTCCAGAATCGAGTACTTTCTCCACCACTGCTTTTTAAATGGGTTAAAATGACTCTGCGTCCCCAGGTTCCCAGGCGGTGGCGCGGAGCATCCTGCAGGCGGCGGCGCTCCACCTGACCCCCGTGACGCTGGAGCTGGGCGGCAAGACGCCGTGCTTCATCTACGGGAAGGTGCACATCCAGTCGGCCGCCCGCCGCCTGGCGTGGGCCAAGTTCTTCAACGCGGGCCAGAGCTGCGTGGCGCCGGACTACGTGCTCTGCTCGCCGGAGACGCGCGACGCCCTGGTGCCCGCGCTGCGGCAGATCCTGGAGGACTTCTACGGCAAGGAGCCCCGCAGCAGCCCGGACCTGGGCCGCATCGTCACCGACCGCCACTGGACGCGGCTCACCGACATGCTGCAGAAGACCCAGGCCAGGGTGGTCATCGGAGGGGACGGCGACCGCGAGGAGAAGTACATGGGTGGGTTTACATCATCATCATAATAATAATAATAATAATAATAATGTATTAATATTAATGCATTTTATTTATAATGCACAAAATCAGGTAAAAAACTAAAAGAAGACCCTTTCTTGGGGGAAAAGATCGATTTAGAACGAATTAAAAGACCTTAGAAAAAGCTTTTGGTTCCCAAACAGTGGGTCGCGACTCAGGACCCATTTGTGTGGTCGCGGGTCCATTTTTATGGGTCGTAAATATCCCCTTTACTTTTTTTTCATTTCCTACATTTTGTTTTTAATTATAAAAAAAAAGAGAATCCCCCCCAAAATCAAAAGAAATCATGAATTAAAACAAATTCAGACATTTTTCCACAAATTCCATAAATTCGAAAACAAATGTTTAAGAAGTAGTGGAAATAGCTCACAACGTGTCGCATGGCGACGCGTTGTGAGCTTGTAGATTGGCTGTTTCCACTAGTTTGTGTCACAGGGAGACATCAAATTCCCCTTTTTGGGTCTTGAGCTAAAACGTGCGTCACATGGGTTAAAGTTCTCAGTCTCCACGACTCATCTCAGTCATTTAGATTCCATAGAAGCCAGCATGTCTTCTTATGGAAGCATGCTGCGCAGAGAAAATAACAGATCTACAAGCTCTCAATGCGTCCCAGTAAATTGGCTATTTTGGGGTTATTATATATTTTTTTACATCAGAGCATTTGAAGTGGTCAAACTAGCAATATGTACAGAAGCATCTTCCATGACATCTTAATAGTCTTGGGATATTTCATGTTAAAGCAAACGTCAAAGCCTCAATCTGTGATTTCTTCACCTGGTTATATATGAGTAAAACATAATCATTTTACATATTGTGTTAATTGTTTAGGAAACAATTTTAAGATTTCTTTGGCTATTCAAACATAGCAGATCTACAAGCTCATAACAGATGAGCACTATAGATCTGAGCTTGTAGATCTGCTATTTTCGAAAAATCTAAATATTTGAATATATATATTTTTTAAAGTGAACATTTGTTACTCAAATCTTTGCTTCACGGGGGTCCCTGGAACTAAATATTTTGAGATGGGTCCTCGGCCAAATACATATCATTTTGACATGAAAATGTTTGAGCACCACTGATATAGCAACATGCGTTTTTCAGAAAACTGTTAGGATTTAGAAGACATTTGTAGAATCCCCAGAAGCAAAGATTTGGGTTACAAATGTTTGCAAAAATCGGCCTCCTGGTGGCGCTATAACAGGCCAATTTGAAAAATTCAGGGTCAGAGGTTCAGCTTTGGCGTCCAGGCAGTGTGTGCGCACAGTTTCGCAGCGACCGGGCCAACAGTGCCAGAGATTAGCTGCTCACAGACAGACGGACACAGGGACGGACAGGGTGCAAAACATAGTGGTGCCTGGTGGAGACAATAACTGGAACAAATTAAATAGCTGATTTACAACACGTCACTTCGCTATTTCTGCTTTTTGGGGGAAAATGTTTGAAAATGTATGAAAATATTTCAACATGGAAACAATTATGATGATTTATGCAAAACAATTGCCAATTATCTCAAATAATTGTGATTAGTCGATTCTGTAATAATTATGACGGGCCTAATGTTGGATGTTTTAGTAACAGTAGTGTGTTACTCTACCAGCTCCCACAGTGGTGGTGGACGTGCCGGTGGGAGATATTCTGATGGGAGAGGAGATTTTTGGGCCCATCCTGCCCATCCTGACCGTGGACTCTCTGGAGGAAGGCATCGAGTTCATCAACCGCAAGGACAAAGCCCTGGCCCTCTACGTCTTCTCTGAAGAATCCTCGGTAAGACTTAAAAAAAACGGTACACTCTCACTCTCTCTCGCTCTCACTCTTAAAGGGATAGTTCACCCCCAAAATAATTTTTTTTCCTATCGATTCCACACCCCATTGGAGACTTGAATTCAAGGATATTGTTTTAGTTTTTATCGCACTAAGCCAATAATTTGATGACCGGTGGCGGCTCTGGTAGGAGACTCAAAGTGTCAACTTTGAGTCTCCTATAGCATCTCCATTAGCATCTTTCCGCCGGTCATCAAATTATTGGCATAGGAATATGACAAGAACAAAAAAATCTACATGAATTCAAGGCTTCATGGGGTGTGTAATTGATAGAAAGAGTGTCCAAAGAGTGTCCAACTCATACAAAGAGTGTCCAATAAAAGTTGTGAAAAATAGCCGATCTACGAACTCACTTGTTCTGTTTCCTGAAAAGTAACGCTTTTTGGACATGCACGGTGACGCACGCCGATGATATTACGCCCACGCATGGAAGTGTGTCTTCACGCCCACACAATGTTTGAACTTATCAACCGTTAACGTATAATGTGTTTATTAGCACAAATAGCCTAGCTGAAATGAGGGTAAACATAGACTTCTCACTGTCGGTGGTAAACGAGCGGGTTGTCACACACAGAGCCAGGAGGATCAAATAAATAAAACGAAAAAATATCCATTCATTCAAGTCTTCGTAGGGTGACTAATCGATAGAGATTCTTTTTTTTTTTGGGTGAACTATCCCTTTTTAAAGGCTGTGAATCACTGGTTTCTTTCAAAACATCGATCAGGAAATCAGGATTTTAATTCCCATCCAAAGGAGGTGTCATTCACTGCCGCCTCCCCCCTCCCCCCCTTTTTGTACATAGTGTTTGTATTTGTTGATGACATGTATTCACGTGTTAAGATGCCACAGTATGTTGATGAATTGTATACGTTGGACCACAATGGAAACGAGTCCCAAGGACTTTTTTGTGTTGTCCCTTTAGCCTTAATGTCTTACTGTACCACTAGCTGTTTACATTTCTGACTAATAGATTATTCAATCAATCAAAAAAGAAATGTTTCAACTTGAAGCACTGAGGGCACTCTGTCAAAAAGACCCCTGGTGTATGCCTACTGCAGTATACTTACAATATAAGTATATAGGTTTACTCAGGAGTTTTACTGTGAATGCTACCTTTGGTCGAAAGGAGAATTGTATTATTCATTGGAAAATAACAAAACCAGTATTCTGCTCCCATTGTGTGATACAAGCTCACATGTTTTTCATAAAACTAAGGTTAGGATTTAGAAGGTGTTTTTAAAATCGGCTCTAATGTCTAAATGGGTTATTATTCATGCCATTAGAATTATTTGAGGCAATTAGTTTGTTTGTTTCGGGTGGAAACCTCATCTATTCAAAAATAAATCACTGGTTAAATATTTATAAAAACCCACTGACTTAAAGGTAGGGCAAGTGATATTTTTTGGTTAAAACAAAAAGTGTTTTGTTAAAAGGTTAAAGCACTATATTTTTATAGTAGCCTAATCATTGCTATATAGAGTGTTTGCTCAGTCACAGGTCTCTCCAGCTCTTTAATAAACAGAACATACATTTTCAGATCGGTGACAAAATCTCAGCCAATCAGGAGAGAGTACCCATTTATAAGCTTAATTTTTTATAGTGTTCCAGTTCCAATTTGTTCAGCTCATTTCTTTGTGTCATCACTTCCAATTTCACTTGTTTAATATGTATCCTGGCTGAGTTCTCTATCCTGATTGGATAAAATTGGTATCCTGACCGGAAAATGCATTTTCTGTTTAATAAAGAGCTGGAGAGACATGGAGACGCTTGTTACTGAACAAACACTCTATAGCAATGACTACGATTAGAATATAGAGCTATTTAACACTTATTTTAACCAAAGAAAATCACTTACCCTACCTTTAACCACTTGCACGGGTTTCGAAATCTTTCTAAAATAGTGAAAATAGCAATTTTTGGGCAACACTCTTGCATAACGAAGATAATGAGTAGATTCATAATATAACTGTTTTTCCAAGGTGGTGGACACAGTTCTGAAGCAGACCAGCAGTGGAGGATTCTGCTCCAATGATGGCATCCTCCACATGACTCTACCCAGCCTGCCCTTTGGAGGAGTTGGTAAGAACAGCACGTTGGAACTCTGCCTCAACAACAAATAGTCAGTGACGGAAGACATAGATATAGAAACCTAGATACCTCATTGGCCTCTGCAGTTCATTGGACCGACCTGTATCGCGGCAGCCATTTTGGAGAAGGCAAGCTTCCTGACTACTGGCCAATCACAGCTCGTCTTTTCCGGGACTTGTCAGAATGTAGTTGTATAAAAATATCCCGTTATATTTTTATACAACTACATTCTGCCAAGTCCCGGAACAGGCGCGCTGTGATTGGCCAGCAGTCAGGAAGCTTGCCTTCTCTAAAATGCCGCCCGAGATACAGACGTCTATGGAAGAAGTACTAACATTTGCTACTTAAGTACAGGTATCAATACGGCAATGCAGAGTAAAAGTCTGGTATTCAAAATTTACTTGAGTAAAAGTATCAAAGTATTGGCATCAAAATATACCTAAAGTACCAAAAGTAAAAGTACTCTTTAGGCAGAATGTCCTATTTTAAGTTTTCAAATATCAGATCTACAAGCTCACAATGCGTCACATTGTAGATCTGCTATTTTCAAATGGCCGAAATGTATATAGGGCTGAAGTGGTTATGTTTTGTAATAATAATCAAAATCTACAAAGTAACTAGTAACTAAAGTTTTCTAAATAATTGTAGTGGAGTAAAAGTATAATATTTGCCTATGAGATGTAGTGGAGTAGAAATAAAAGTATTGGAAATGATCTAGTAAAGTAAAAAAAATCCTCCAAGTGTACTTAAGTAGTAGTGAATGTACTTAGTTACTTCACACCAAACCATGCGTGCTTGTCACCTTCCTTCCCTGCAGGCGCCAGTGGGTGGGGCAGCTACCACGGCCACTGGGGTTTCGAGACGTTCAGCCACCGGCGCGCCGTGATGCTGCGCGGCTGGGCCCTGGAGTTCATCAACGGCCTGCGCTACCCGCCCTACACGGAACGCAACCTGAGCTGGCTGCGCTGGACCGCCTGCGCCAAGAAGGACTGGACCAGCTGCTCCGTGATGTGATGAGATATGACATGACGTGACGTCCACAAAGCAAGGAGGCAGCCGTTAAGGGGTGTTAATTGTCAATTGTCACCTCCCTAGTTTTCAAATTTAACCCATTTAAACCGGGAACACATCTAACCACTTAAACCGTTGTTTTATACTTTGGCTATTCAAAAATAGCCGATCTACAAGCTCATAGCGCGGCACCGAGTGCTGCGCTATGAGCTTGTAGATCTGCCATTTGTTTTAAATCGGGAAAATGTGTGTAAATCTTTGAATATATAAATTTTTTTAAAGCGAACATTTTTAACTCAAATATAATCAGTGGTTCTCAAACGTTTTCATGTCAAGGACCACCCAAAATGATATGTATTTGGCCGCGGACCCCCATCTCAAAATATGTTGTTCCAGGGACCCCCAGAAGCAAAGATTTGAGTTACAAATGTTCGCTTTAAAAATATATATATTCAAAGATTTACACAAATGTTCATGATTAAAAAAAAAAAATTGGCCAGGATAATGGATAATGGTAAAAAAAGAAAATAAAAGATAATGGTAAAAAAATAAAACATAAAAAATATCCATGAATCCAAGTCTCCATGGGGTGACTAATTGATTGAAAAAAGCCATTTTGGGGGTGACCTATCCCTTTAATTTACCACAAAAAAAAATAGGATATACAAGGTTTCTGCCCAAGGCAGCAAGACAAACTGACATTGTGGAGTACCATTGTTCAGTAACAGGGGTCTTCCCGTCTCGCCAGTAAACAGAAAATACTTTTATCAGGTGGAATACAAATTTCAATCAATCAAGAAAGAAAACCCCACAAAAGATTATGTACCAGCTTGTGTTCCATTTCCAATTGTGTCTGCTCATGTATTTGTACCATGACTTCCAATTGAATCCACCGGGAACACATCTGTGTAACCACTTTAACCATTATTTTTATACTTTGGCTATTCAAAAATAGCAGATATACAAGCTCGTAGCGTGGCACCGCGCTACGAGCTTGTAGATCTACTATTTTTGAAAAATCTTGAAAATGTGTGCAAATCTTTGAATATATATATTTTTTAAAGGGAACATTTTGAGATGGGGGGGGGGGGGGGGTCCATTTTAGTAAAACATTTAGTTTAAAAATATATATATATATATTTATTTAAAGATTTGCGAAAATGTTCACGATTAAAAGAAAATAGTATAAAATAATGGTTATAGGCTATAGCTAAAAATCTAAAATGCGTTCCCGGAGTGAATGGGTTAATCTGTTTATCCTGTATGAGTTATCTCTCCTGACTGGGTGAAATTGGTATCCTGACCTGAATTCTTATATTCTGGTCACTAAAGAGATGGGGAGACTTCTGTTATTGAACAAACACTCTATAGCGATGATTACCATGGGAATATAGAACTATTTAACATGTTTGAGACACACTTCAGCTTGCCTTACCGTCCAGTAAATTATCTTCATTTTTGTCCTGTTAGACTATTTTCACAGACACATCGACATTGTTGGCGTGAAAATCAAGTTACTACCGAGTATACATTTAAGCAGTCCGGCCTGTGGGTGCTTCCTAACATGGTTAAAATGGGAGTTTGGATTTACAATGGGTTTGTATAGGAAGGGGGCGTGTCTGATTAAATGAATATCAAATATCTAAATACTGAATCAAGCAACTTATAAACTGTCTGGGGTGTTTACAAAAGCCTGAGTAGACGTTAAAATGAGCCCAAACATGATTGAAAGTGGAAAATCCCTTTAACACTGATCTATTCCAGTGATTCTCAACCATTTGAATTTCAAGGACCCCCAGTCTGATGAGCATTAGACCATGAACCCCCATTTTATATTTCTATTAAGTCTCTGTGACCCCAATTGACACTGTAAAGGCACAAGCATTTGTACACTTGAAGAGTTTCAGACCCTGCTCCACGTTAAGATCTATTATGTCCTTTGTACATCACCGTTCTTCCTGATGTGATTGATCAGTTTATGGAGACGGGTGAGAAACATGTTTAGAATTAGTGCAATCACTGCCCACAATGCATCACCTTGTCAATTTGAACCTCTTATTCCTGGACATCTTTTATACAGTACAAAACCACAGAGAGCTGTGCCCAGTATGTGAAATGTAGATTTGTGTGTCTGTCGGATTCTTGATTGTATTATTGTAAATAAATTACTGCAATTGAAGGACATTTAATTAATAAAATGATGTATTTACACGTATCAAAGTCATTCTGTTGTTGATTTGGTCTGAGGCCTTTTATTTTTTTTACCTTTTTTGAGAAAACTAGGAAAAGTTTGTGGATGTCAGGATCCACAGAAACCAACATGGCTCCAATGTGGATCTCTGAATTAATTTTCCAAGCCAGTAAACAGGGTTATTATAGTTGACTAAATCTAAACTATCTAGATTGGATTTTTGGACTAAACAAAATGACTAAAATGAACAATGCAAAAAAAGAGAAAAAAAGTGAAATGTTTACTAAGTATTGACAGTTTAAGTGGTTCACTGTCTGAAAATACACATTAACGTGAATCCAACATACTGCTGTCAAACAAGTCCTATAAAGCTATCTACTGTATGAGATATATGAAAAAGTTTAATCTGCAACACAATTTTATACAACTAGAGGATGAATGAATTCCATTCATCTATCCATCCATCTTCAACCTCTTGTTAAACATGCAGCTTCATTTTAGTCCGCCCCCCTGAATTTGCACTGTGGTCAATCTGGTCACAGAACTGTAACAGACTAGTTCCAGAAGATGGCAGTGATGCAACATACAGTAGTGGATGCCGGCTGCATGCTGTTAAAAACACCAAGAAGAACAAGTCGTTCGGTCATTGAGATATATTATAACTATGGGTCATCGTACCGCTCTGCAAAGAAACAGGACTCCCTCTTCCTTTGGTGTGTTGCCCAGGTGGCGCCTAAACCCAAACCTTTAACATCACAAAAACTATGCCTAAACCTAACCTTAACCCTGACCTCACAGAGACTATGCCTAAACCTAACCTTAAACCTAACCCTGACCTCACAGAAACTATGCCTAACCCTAACCCTGACCTCACAGAAACTATGCCTAACCCTAACCTTAACCCTAACTCTAACCTCACAGAAACTATGCCTAAACCTAACCCCAAAACCACGTCGACCGGGAAAAGAGAGAGTCCAGTATAGAAACAGACATTACATGGCTCTCCACTCATCCACACACCAGAGAGAGTGAAACACACCCTGGCTCCCCTGTCTCAGTTGTTGCTCACATTGTTAAAGCGCCACCCCGTGGCTGACTGGCCACACTACACATTGAAGGCAAGAAATAGATAGCTATGGGGGTGGGGCTGAGAGTAGGTTGCCACCTTTCGGCAAAAATGTCTTTGCGGAGCCAGCCCCTCAAACCCCTGAAATGAATGGAAATCTATGAAGAAAAGAAAAAATCTATGAAATCTATTTAGTATTTTTTGAGTTTGGGGAGACAGCCTCCCAAACCCCTAAAATACATAGAAAACGAGGCATTTTGGAACAGTTATAACTATAACACACAATAATACAAACACAACATGTCTTACACCTGCATTACACTTAATGTACCCTATAAGTCCTATTAATACCATAATCACAAGGAAATGCATTGCTTCAGTCATACACCACACATGTATTGTGTATAGGCATATGTATGTTTTACAGTTTGAAATTGGCATTTGTTTCCAAAATATGAAAAAGTAGATAAAATAATGCTTTGGAAAATTGTATGAAATAATGTAATGTAAAGTATGCATGATTTGAACCTGCTAAATTTACCCTACAACTTATTGTTTATGCCATAATTACATCCACAAGTTTCATAGTAATAGTTGAAATTAGGCCTTAAATATCAAATGTTCAAGCATGTTCAAATCATTTAAGTCTAGGGATTTCCGCGAATGCCTGTCCAAACAGAAGTGTTTTCAAGCGGTTCTTAAAAATGCCCACAGACGCTGCAGCTCTCAAGACCTGCGGGAGGGCATTCCAGAGTCTGGGAGCTACAGCCTGAAAGGCTCTGTCACCCTTGGTTATAAAGCTGGTTCGAGGGATGACTAACAGAACCTTAGGGTCCTGGTCGGCACATGCCGTTTTAGCAGGTCAGTTAGATATGCTGGTGCTTGACCATGCATAGCTCTATATGTGAGCACCAGGACCTTAAAACGAACCCTGAAAGCAACAGGAAGCCAATGCAAGGAGGCCAGGACTGCATGGGGTAATGTGGCACCTTCGGATGGACCTGGCAGCAGCATTTTTGATTAATTGGAGGCGGTCTATGGATGCTTTACTGAGGCAGGTGAAAAGTGAGTTGCAATAGTCCAGACGAGAGGACACAAAGGAATGAATAATCATTTCTAACTCATTGTGTGAGACAATGTTCCTGAGGTGGAAAAAGCATGTGCAGGTCACCAACTTTATGTGAGTGTCGATGTTCGAGCCTGGTCAAAAATGACACCAAGTTTCCTAATGTTAGGGCGCACATTGGATTTGAGGGACCCAATGCAGTCAGCCACCCTAGGAGCGATACTGTCGGAAACAATTAGCACCTCAGTTTTGGCCTCGTTGAGCTGAAGGAAATTGTTAGCTAACCAGTCCTTAATGGCAGACAGACATCCAAATTAAAATGGAAACTAAAATCATCAGGACTGTCGGGGTTAAAAGTGGTGAGCCTGTGGCCCCCGGGGGGCCCTTACATGGCCCCTGAGGACCACACTGGTGTGGCTATTCTGATGGCAGTCCCCTGAACGTTTGTGACATTCTAGGCAATTTTAATATAGGATGATAAAATATAAATTAGCGCTGTCAAGTGATACATTTTTTAAATGTGATTAATCGCATAATTTGCGTAGTTAATCGCATAATAATCACATATATATGTTTTGGCTCAAACTTGAATGATGAACTGAAAAGCAGTGCATTGTGTTGTATATGGAGCAGGATGCATCCAAAAGTATTATTTATTATTGTCTCCGCCAGGCCGAAAGGCATGCCGAGAGTATGTTTTACCCCCTGTCCGTCCGTCTGTCCGTAAAGGGTGCCAGAAATGGCACCCTTTTCACATGTTATAGCGCCACCAGCAGGTCTAATTTAGCAAAACACATTTTTGGAACAAAACGCCTCAAATCATGAATACCGTGTCCGATTGTCGTGAAAGGCCTAAGATGAAATGACACCCTTTTCACATTGGCCTATTATAGCGCCACCAGGAGGCCACAATAACGTGCCTGACCTGTGCTCCAAGGAGTGAGGAGAGAGGAGAGAGAGAAAGAGAGAGAGAGAGAGAGAGAGAGAGAGAGAGAGAGAGAGAGAGAGAGAGAGAGAGAGAGAGAGAGAGAGAGAGAGAGAGAGAGAGAGAGAGAGGCCCTGTCCATGGTCCTGAAGTAACTGTCACTGCAGCTGCTATCCATGGCTCTGAAGTAATTGTAGCTGCTGTCAATGGTTCTGAAGTAACTGTAGCTGCTAGTCAAGTTGCCAGTCAAGTTTTGACAGGCTGCCGGAATTCTGAAATATGTGATTATGTAGTTATGCCTACCAGAACTTTGTTCAACTTTGGCAGGTCAATAAACAGCGAGTGTAAAGCTTTGGCAGGTCAATAAACAGCGAGTGTAAAACAGTTTCGCCCTCGCTGAAATTCGATTCGAGAGGGCCTGTCCAAGCCAAAAAAGTTGTCTTTGTTTGTTGTATGCTGCAGGCTATATATACTGTATGCTCCATGATAGTGCCATTACCATCAATCACCCTGGGCTCAAAACACAGCTTTCCCCACAAAGCTGTGCATGTGTGAACTCACATGCTGTGTGATGTAGCACCTGGCAGTCTAGACTGCAGCCCAGCACTTGGGCGTCTCAGGGGCTTCAGAGAAACACACTTCCCTTGAAGCAGGGAGTCTAGCTGGTTGACAGTAGCCTGGCATGGCCAGACTAATATCACTGCGTAGATATTAGTCTGGAATCTCTGAGTGGAACCTGCATTTCCAAGGGGAATGTGTGTGCATGTATTGTATGGTATGTGCATGTGTTGTTTGTGTGGGAAACCACACAGCTACCACTCAGGCAAAGACAAATCCCTCCTGACCAAGTGAGATATTAGACTTCTAGGCTTACTGTCTGGGTCGGGAATCGAACCCGGGACTCGGCACCAAGCTGCTAAGACACAACCCTGAGTACAAAATATACTATCAGAATATAGAGCTTTAACCTTTAGTTTTAACCAAAAAATATCTCTTACCCTTCCTTTAACTTAGTCTTAGTCATTCATGCATGCATGCATGCATGCATGCATGCATGCATGCATGAATGAATGAATGAATTAATTAATGAATTAATGAATTAATGAATTAATTAACTAGAAAATGTGCTCCTCGGAGCACAGGTCTCCGCCAGTACTGTTCCTCATTAATCCTGTCTTACCTATTTATATTACATATTGTCACGTGTCACTTGACCAATGTTAGCTTGGCTGATGGAAGCTCACTTCAAAAAATATAAATGATTTTTTGAAGTGCGTCACCTATTTATAGGTTTTTATTTCATCATGCGTCTCGCTAGCCAATCAAAGCATTGGTGACAACATATTGTCACGTGTCACGTGAAGCTTGACCAATGTTAGTTTGGCTGAGACGGACAGCTCGTCCTGTCCGAGGACGTAAGACAAGTGAGTCATGCAAGCGCAAAGAGGAATCTCCCAGACAGCCCAGAGAGATTCTCTCCGTGTCCCTGTGTCTTAGGAAAACAAATCTTCTCCTCAGGAAGGTTTTACTACGAGGTTCAGGTTGAAGGGAAGCCTGAGTGGGATTTAGGAGTGGCCAGAGAGTCCGTCAACAGGAAGGCAGAAATCACACTAAACCCCAACAATGGTTACTGGTCTATATGGTTGAGGAATGGAAATGAGTACATGGCTCTTGCTGATCCTGATGTCGTCGCCCTCCTTGTGAGAGGGAAGGTCCAGAAAGTGGGAGTGTTTGTGGATTATGAGGAGGGCCTGGTCTCCTTTTATGATGTGGAGGCCAGAGTTCACCTCTACACTTTCACTGGCTGCACCTTCACTGAGAAACTCCATCCATACTTCTATCCAGGTAAGGATACGGCTGCTCCTCTGATCATTATTTCTCCTGTCAACATGGTCACTGGACTTGACGGGGACGGTAGTAACGTGTCCCCTCCAACTTCAAAAATAAAAAAAACATGAGATTGTCCCCTCCAGTAAACTATTTGGAAATACATTATGCATAACCGTATATATTAAAATTGCCTTGTGGGTCGACGCTGGGGCAACGGTGGACGTCACAAACATTTCCATATAAGGAGATTTATGGCCTTATAATTTCCTGAAAATAACCATTTATTTGATTGATTGATTGATTGATTGATTGATTGATTGATTGATTGATTGATTGATTGATTGAATACTTTGTTAGTCAGAAATGTAAACACTACGTGGCACAGCAAGATATTTTAGGCTAAAAGGATAACATAAAAAAGTCCTGGGGACTTGTTTCCATTGTGGTCCTATGTATTCAATTCATCAATATAGTATAAAAAAACTAGTGAACCAGGAGACCTGGTACTGCCAGACCCCTAGTGGTTGAATGATAAGAGCACTACGTCACGCTAAGCTTGGCCAATCAAAAAGATGACAGAAGACAGACCTCTTTTATGCCCATGTATGGACGAAAACGTTTGGAGAGGGGGACAGACAAAGCCTCATGTAGGCCCGACCCCCCTCTTTTATGCCCATGTATGGACGAAAACGTTTGGAGAGGGGGACCGACATAGCCTCATGTAGGCCCGACCCCCTGGGTCTGGCAATTACACAATACATGCCTTCAACAAATACAAACACTACAAGCTAACAATGCCTCTCTCCCATGAGCATTGCAGCTTGACGATCTGCAATTTGATGGTTAAATCAATGTAAATTATTTTATTAAAAATCTGCTTTGCGAGCTTGTAGATCTGCTGTTTTAAAATAAAAGTCTGTCTGTGGGTTTTATGAATATTAATCCATTATACATACATATATCTATAACGCACTGGCCAATACAAACTAATAGACGAGTGCGCTCCGGTGCGCAACATACTGTATCATATTCACCATTTAACTTCCACTTCCAGCATTTTATTGATTAAGGACAGGACATTTTTAATTCAGTTAATTTGCTGGACTTCAGCTTTAACCACTAGGCTGTCTAATTTGTAGAGGAACATAGTACGTAGGCCTACTACAAATCAGTTCATTCGGGATAATAAATAAATAATAATAATATATATAAGACGTCTGTCTGTCTGTCTGTCGGCGCACACAAGCTGCACAGTCAGACACGCACACACGCACACACACACACACACACGCACACACACACACACACACACGCACACGCACACGCACACGCACACACACACACACACACACACACACACACACACACACACACACACACACAGCACAGAAAGTACATTTGGGGATCTGTATAGGAAAGAAGCAGGTACTACACACCAATTCATTCGGGATAATAAATAATAATATATATAAGACGCGTGTCTGTCTGTCTGTCGGTCTGTCTGTCTGTCTGTCTGTCTGTCTGTCTGTCTGTCTGTCTGTCTGTCTGTCTGTCTGTCTGTCTGTCTGTCTGTCTGTCTGTCTGTCTGTCGGCGCGGACACGCTTTAGTCAGACACACACACACACACACAGACGGATGTGATGCGCAGTGTTTGAAAACTTTAGTTCGTTACTTTGCAGATTTTGATTATAATTACAAAACATACTTTAACCACTTCAGCCTTATATAAACGTTGTCTATTTTAAAAATAGCAGAACTAAGCTACATGTTGGGAGCTTGTAGATCTGCTATTTTCAATTTTGACATAACATGTGAAACTTTCTGCATAACGTACATTTTGATACCAAGCGCCACCTCGTGACTGAACGGCCACACTACACTTTCTGATCATTTCAATGGGAGGCGCTAAGAATCTGTGGGCGTCAACTTTAAAAGGTACCCAAAAAAACCCTCACGGTGTCCAATAGGCGGCCGTTTGAAGATCGCGCATGAATGAACAGGTAACCACTGTATGTACAAAGGAAAAACGGCGGCATCGAATGACACCTCCTTTCGATAGGAAATCTACCTCCCCTTGTGGTCTCCTGATAGATGTTTTTTCAGGCCAGTTTTGAAATGGATGTGAATCCGAGTAGAGTAGAAAGTCAGTCGGATCAGCGGATCTAAAAAACATTTAGATAAATACACAAATCCCCATATATGGAGTATCCTGCTGATGTCATAGACTGTCCAGGACTCCATATTTGGGCATGCAGCACATGGAACTCCATATGTAATGGGCATAAAAGGGACTCAGACAAACAGATGAGTACAACGGTTAAAGGATCTACACCATGAATTTAAAAAAAATATTTGATATTTAATATCATATGGTGTATGTCCCTCAAACCTTTTTCAAAAGGTTTGAGCCTAAATCATCACTCAGATATACTCATCCCAAGTCAATTGTCTCTGGCTTTTACAGCACTTTCAGCTGCAATACCAAAACGTCCTCTTGGGCAGGGGGGGGCTACTGAGCAATTCTGTCTGTTAATAAAAAAAAATATTAGAAAAAAAAAAAATGAAAAATTCTGCATAAAAAGAAGCATCTAAGAAAAATACAAAATCGGAAAAAAAACACTTTGAACATTTTTGAACAATTCCACCAAGTGTTTGAGGGGCCTGTTTCACCCACTTCCGGGGGGCGGAGCCAAAATCCGAGCCCAAAGTATTTGTTCGTAGACACCCACTTAGGGGGGGTAGAAAAAGTTTCAGAGCGATTCGGGCACTTTTCATTTAACATTGGGAACGCAAGTGACATCACTTGCGTTGCACATTCTGAAATGGCCTGTTCAGACACGCCCATTCTGAAAATCTCTGAAATGAGAATGAATGACTGAATGTTAAAAACAAATATTTTTTGGGGTACAAGAGACACTGGGGAGCCCAAAAAATACTAAAAACCAAAAAAAAAAAATGAAATTCATGGTGTAGACCCTTTAATGTTAATACACACCAGGAGTGAAGTGAATAAACGATCTGAAAAAGCGACGCAATTATTTTCCAGCAATTCAAGTTGAATTTATGAATCTGAAGCAGGAGACAGGCCAACATTATTAGTGAAAGTTCATTTTCATTTTGGGAAAAAAAGGGTTTATCTTGGAGATACTATATATAGTTTAATTCAATTAATTAAAAAAAAAGTAATAGATAAATGAATCGCTAAGACAATAATCAATATTTTCAGTCAGAATTGAATCCTTCTTGTGTGTTAGTCTGAGGTGAATGAAGGGTCATTTCAGAGAGTTCATGTGACATGGAAGTCCATTCGACCACAGCTCAACAGATAACATGGTGTAACTTATAGTGTAGAGAAGTGAAAGAGGAAGCTGCATTGCGACACGTTGTAAGCTTGCAGAGCGGCTATTTTCAGCAAAGATATTTAATGTAGAGCAAAAACAGAAAATGAACTATTAGAGCCCTAAGGGACTATACGCTCAACAACATATGGGTTTTAAGTGGTTAATAAACACTAATGTCAATTCTAATGCACAATAACAATCACATTAATTCCTGGCAGCTATCAGATCTAGTTCCTAAGTCAAATAGTAGAATCAGCACAACAACAACAAAATGCCAAACGAGGATTTGTAATTTAATGCACTGGCAGAATTAACATTTATTTTGTGTATACATTTTCACTTAGAGACCAGTCATTTGTAATCTACAGACTAACGAATTGACGATACAATATCTCACCAATATCTGGAGTCACATCATGGCAAGCATCTAACCCAAACCTCTGCCAACGTTTAATAGTGCTTTAAAACTTAATTCTAAATGTGCTAGAATATACATGTTGGGGACCAAATAGAATGATCCCAGACTTGTTTTTCACCAGAGCTACTGTAACAATACCAATAACCTATTGTTCCACAATTAACACAAAATAGTCCATCAATTGTAATCATATTTTTAGGGGTGCAACATGTAATTGAACTAATTACCAAACTAAATAAACAATTTAATCAATTACTGTATACATTGTTTTCATTTAAAAAAATTAAATAATTGACAGTGTTTTTATTTATTTATAAAAAAAAAGAAACATTGCAGATCTACAAGCACAAGAGTTGCAATGCAACATGTTGCATGCTTGTACTGTAGATCTGCTATTTGTGTGTGACACTGCTGTACAATGATGTAGAAAAGTAGGAATTAAGTGGTTAATCAGGCTAATCAATTTAGTTGAATACAATAAATATACAATATATCTCTGCTGTCAGGCAGAAACCAGCTAACTCCAAAATGTTCATCTGTCAGGAAATGACGAAAACAAAACAAAAAGTGGAGTTAGGAGGTTTTGTTCATCATTGATAAGAACAGCTGAATGGACCTCCAAGCTCACAATATAGGTTGGAGGTCAAAAGGGGGTGGAGCCTGGAGTCAGCAAAACCAGCTGGAGTTAGCTGGTTTTGTCAGAAGCGCTTTTTAATACTTTTCATTGGTTCAATATTTTTTTTACCAACACACAAATGTAAAGCGTGTTCAAAAGCACTGATTTATGGCAAAAAATGCAAAAGCGTCAAAATGAAGTTAGCTGCTTTCTGCCCCAGAGCATGTTGATTTGTTCATATATAAAAATGGTACCGCAATAAATAAACTGTGCTTCTCAACTATTCAAGTAATCAATAGAATTATCATTAAGAAAAAAATATATACTTGCAGGCTTAAATGTTTATATATATGAAATAGATTATTCACAATGTGTGTTTTTGTGTGTTTTTTTTTCAAGTTAATGTCAGCTTTTCCTCAAATTCCCTGACCCATCAGTGAGTTTTCAAACTCACTAGTCAGTTCGCAAACTGACTTGCTAGTGAATTTTAACAAATCCTGAATACTGCTTGAATCTAAACAAGCCCTTCTCCTCCCATCAGTGTCAGATTTGTCCTCAAATTCACTGACCCACCAGTCATTTTGCAAACCCACACTTGTAAGTTTGCAAAATTGCCATTTTCTAAAATTTCCTAACTATGAAATAGTTCGGCCTATTCATTCAAACCCAGTTCGGTGTGAGGTGTGTCCAGAGCTCTGCGTAGGTTCTGCCAGAACAGTCCAGGGTGCTGTGCAGCCTGGGACCAGCTCAGGTAGGAGTGCCTCTTCACCAGACTCCTCATGCGATAGTAGGGAGACAACTGCTGGGCTGGAATGTCCTCCAGAAACACCAGGATCAATACGTCCTTCTTCTCATCAAACAGACGGTAGCTGCACACAGGACAGGAGAGACACCTTACACTACAGTAAGTGAAGTTGCATGCACAATACATAGTTATTCATAGTGACCAAGTGCAAGTAGTATTTCCTGTATGTGTAAATGTACAGTAAAACAAAAAACTAAACAAAACACAATAGTACAAAAGAAAATAAAGTCAGATATACTGCCCCCACCTGGCCATCTGGATCTCTCTAGAGCACCATTCACTCTGCAGGTAATGACGACTGATCACACAGATGGTCTTTCTGCTGCCATAGATGGCCTCTGTAATGTTCTCTATGATGGCTTTACCTGGAAATAAACCAAGAAACACATCGTATTAAACCCTTAAAGACCAGGTGAAACATTATTTGGTGAACATTATGTTCACATGTTTCACAATGAAACACGGGCTGGGCATGTGTCAGCCAAAGAGCGATGGGGGCGGGGTCAAACCACAACGGAGCTCCTAAACTCCTGTTTTTTAATCCAGCTATGAGGTCTGATTCGAGCATTGGCAATTGGCAGTGCTGAATGACACTGCATTGTCTATTTCTCGTTCTCAGAAAAAAAGGTTGTTTAGCTTCGGAAGAAAAAAAAGCATTTTGCAACGCGTCAGCCATGTTTTTTTTAGCACAGCCCTTTAGTGTCAAGCATGGAGACAGCACCCAATTATGGCTGCCCAATGAAACTTGGGCAGCCAGTGTAGTGACAGTGTAGCATAATCACTGTTGGAAGCCTGGAAATTTGACTGACAGGAGCATGTCATGATTTAATTGGATAGCATTGGTCAGTACCTGTTGATGTAACACGTATTACGTTGTTGTTTGACAGGATGTAATTAATATTGGACTTTTACAGACATACAGTAGATCTATGCTAGGTCTGTTAGTATTTCCCTTAACAGCAAATCTCCGAAAAAATGTCATACGTCACAACACATTGTAGAGCTTGTTGATCTGCTATTTTCTTTATAAAAATAGGGAAGCTAGGGTTCCCATGGTAAAACACTGTCATCATAAAACCACTAAAGACATTACTTTTTTTTAAGACAGGGACACCTGTTTACAAGTGTTGGTGACAGAAAGAGACAGACAGACAGACAGATATTTAGATTAATACAGTATAAGCGAGAGACAGAGAGAGGTTTGTACCCGGTTCAAAGTCTCTGTGGTGCAGACAGAGTTTCCAGCCCTGCTCTCCCTCCAGCACTGGAAGCATTTCCCTGCAAACCCAGAGCTCATCGTGAACGTTGTAGGAGATGAAGGCATCGTAGCGCTCAGGAGACCCTCTCTTTCTTTCCTTGGCATCATAGAGGAAGGCCAGGAAGAGGTAGTAGGCATAGATTAGATGCAACCTCAGGAAGTGGTAGGTGAAGGATGTGAGCAGCGTTAGCACAATCACACAAGTGGAGGAAATGTAGCAGATGAAGCTAGAGTCATTCCAACAGGAATGATAGTCAAAGTCCAGAAGCCTGGTTCCGTTTTTAGCCAGAGGATAGGCACACATGTAGCTGTGAGCAGCAGCTACCAGCGTTTGTTTGTTGTCCCACATCCATTGAAGAAAGTCAGCATTAGAGCAATCACAAACAAAAAGGTTGTCAGCCATGTTAACATAACTGAGAGCAGGGAGGAAACGGAACACAGAGACATTGATCACCGTCAATTCGTTCTGGCTCAGGTCCATCCAAGACAGTCGAGTCAGGTTGGCTTGTACCAGGAAATCGAGGGACTTCAGTTTCATGTTGGAAAGATGGAGAGCCTCTAGATTTTCTATCGGGTAAAATATCTCTGGGCGCACGTAAAGCAGATTACCGCTCTTTAAGGTAAGAGTCTTCAGCTGTGGTAAATATATAATATATTCTGATGGTTGTCCATAGACATTCACAGCTGTAAAGTGTTCCAAATGTTCCAGACACGAGAGCATGGCTGATATGGTGTCAAAATAAGTATAATCTGGATTGTATCCATCGTATTGTATTGTAAGCTTCTTCAGACTCTTTAGCAATGGGAAGTCATCATGGTGAAGTGAAGATGTCAATTTGACAGAGTTGATGTGAATTATTATACTAAGTGTTTCCAGTTCATCTAGTCCTTCAAAATCAGCGATTGTGAAGTCCAACATCATGTCACTTAATTCCAAGTCTAAGTGCTTGAGCAATTTCAGACCGTTGAGCATATCGAGGTCATTCTTACTTAAATCCAATAATTCTAGTTTCTGTAGACCAGTCTTGAACGTGTCGCCTAACGTCATAATTGCATTTTCGTTCACAGTCAGAACCTTCAATTCACTGAGAGGTTGAAAAACACACTGTTTTAGTTCAGAGATGTCGTTCTTATCTAGATGAAGGTGTGTGAGTCTGGATAAATGTAAGAAGTCTGAGCAGTTTAAATCGTTAATAAGATTGTTTTGCAGGTCTAGCATTTGAAGCATGGAGAGACTGTTAACATCGTCTGGCACTTTGGAAAGTTTGTTCCAAGCGAGGTTCAGGCGACTCAGTTGTTTCATTTGTTTGATTGAACCCTTAGACAGTTCAGTGAGATCATTAACTGATAGATCCAGGTTGGTTATCTGAGTACAAGGTGTCAGTGTTTCGCTTATGTTTTTAGTGTTTTCGTTATTTGGTAGATTGAGTGTCCTAAGTGTGAATATTTTGCAAGCAATATTTAAGATATCTCTGATCCACTTCTGCATGTTATCCAGATGTAGGTACTCTAGTGAATCAAGGCTCTGTAGAGACTTTCTGATGGTGTTAAAAGATATAGAATAATCACCAAAATACACCTTAGTTATATTCCTGAGAAAATACTTGTCTGGTATGTCCCACTCCCATCCAGAATCGTTACAACAGCGTGACAGGTCGATTGTTTTAAGATGTGGAAATACAGCAGTTGTGATGCTAAACATTCTTATAGAGGCAGATTGAACTCTCAACTCCCTGAGCTCAGAAGACATGTTTAACAGCAGATCTTTTGACTGAAAAGACACCAAGTCATAAATTGAGATGTTCAGCACCTGTAAATGTGGTAGTTGTAATATAGTGATGATATCTGTAATTTGATTGCAAATCAGACTTAGTTCCTGTAAACTGGGGAGTAACTGGAAGGCAACAGGGCTGAGTGATTGGATAGGGTTTTCATCCAAGCTCAGTATCAAGAGGTTAGAAAGTCCCTGAAACATCTTGTCTGACAGTGTTGTTAGATTGTTATTGTCAAAATGGAGCTCTTTAAGTTCCACCAAATGGACAAAAGCACCATCATCTACATCAGTTATTGCATTCCAGCTCAGATCCAAATCTTGGAGATTTGACAGATGGTAAAAGTCTGCCCTGTTTATCTTTCGAATGTAATTTGCCTTGAGTGTTAATGACTTGACGTCTCTGGGAATGTCGTCTGGTACGCTAACGATTTGACGATATTCACAATCCACTGAAACAGCAGCAGTGACATTCTCAGAGTAAACAATAATGCAGTCTTTAAGCAGGTAAGCCAGTGTTGGACTAAGAGGAAGCGTGCACAGCAGAAACAAGAAGCGGAAACAAAGCAAGCTTCCTGTCTGTAGCATCATGGCTGTCTTCAGGGTCAACTGTCAGGTAATTTCTCTGGAGTAAATCTGCTGTGAAGGCCTGGTTGGTGACAAAACTGTTCAGCATCGATGGTCTAAAAAGGTAGAACAGTAACAGTTAAATCACACATTTAATCTTGATCTATTTGATCTGTAAAGGTATGTTTGGACAGACTTGTCCGAAGTCATTCTCATCCTGTTGGGACTCACATGAGACTGACATATCAAAGAAACTAGAGAAATAACTAGGAAGAAGATATATATATTTTTTTAAATGTGGACATTCAAATGAAGCTGTATACTGAGAGGCTCTCAGAAGGCTGTTAAGAACTGCATCAACTTCCCTATTTAGCCTGTTTCACTTCACTTACAGTTATTAAGTCCAAGTGTGTGTGTGTGTGTGTGTGTGTGTGTGTGTGTGTGTGTATGTGTGTGTGTATGTGTGTATGTGTGTGCGTGTGCGTGTGCGTGTGCGTGTGCGTGTGCGTGTGCGAGTGCGCGCGCGCGCGCGCGTGTGTGTGTGTGTGTGTGTGTGTGTGTGTGTGTGTTTATGTATGTTATTATGGAAAATATTATATCCAGTCGGGTGAAGTTTTCATAATTTATTAGGAAGATTCAGGCAGAGAGACAGCATTCACAGCAGACAGAGCTCTGGCCTCCATGGCCAGACTTTGGGCCCCGTGGGGCAGAAGCCTCCTGAGCACCAATCTAACACAGTTCTTATAGTCCACATTGTACCAGAGATGCTATTTTAAATGGTCATATAAGGTATGGACTAAAGATAAGAGCGATACACACATAGGTACACATACTAATAGCTGACAGAGTGAGAGTAGCATGGGACTTTCAGCTCAGCTGTTAGATGGACAGCTGTAGCTGAGTTGGAATTAACACATTTATGTGAAACCTTGCTTCAATGAGATAACTAACAAATACACAATATATATACTTGGCAATCTATAAATGTATGCCACCATATTCCACAGCTTTTTCTTTTTGTACATGAAAAATCATATTCATGTACATACGACAGGAGATTTATAGAATGACAAATCAATAGACATTTTACCACTTACATGTTGATACAGCTATCTACGTTAAATCTCTGTTTTTCAAGGCAAAGGGCCCTTTGCCTTGAAAAACAGAGATTTAACGTCCAAATTAATCTCCTGTCATATGTACATGACTATGATTATTCATTTACAAAAACAAAAAAGTCTGGAAATGTAATGGATATTTTAGAATGCCAACCTGTTCTAAATCCTTTATGTATCTATCTTTATTTGAGGCCTTAGAATGGTAGCCACACAGCAGGGTTCATTTCACAGCTTCTGTTCCTGTCATTCAACAACTGATACAAAGGTCTATTTTCACATATGCTCTGTGTCAGCATATCATTTGTCCTGTGATACTATATATGGTTATTGCTAATTTAACCAGTCAGGTCTATGGTACTGTTACTTACGTAGTATAGCCTGTTTATATTTATCTACATTTAGGGGAGAGATCTTTGTGTATAAAAGGTGTCGCATATGACACTTCAGGAGGCTTGTGCCCCGAGGGGCTGCTGGAGCAGGGCCCGGAGGCCTGCTTCTCATGACATGTATGCTGCTGCTCTGCTGAAATCTTCCTAATAAATGGTCTAAACTTCACCCGACTGGATATATTATTTTCCATAATATTCTGTTGACACACCAAACTATTTACAGTATCCCAGGCAGAGTGTAACCCATTTTGTTCAGGAGCCTATATATGGGGACTGATCATCAACAGCTGATTTCACATGAATCTGGTCTATTTGTAAAGTGCCGATTATGGGTGTGCTGAGAGGGTTGACCAGCTGGTTGTGTGGACTTCTGCAAGAAGGTATAAAGGAGCTAGGACACAGTTGTGAAGGGGGCGACCTGGGTGGCAGGCATGCTGCTGTTCTGTAACCTGATGATGACTACAAAATAAAGAATGCTTGATCCCTAAAAACATGGGTTTCCTGCGTGTATCTTCCTGATCTAAAAACGTCCATTACAGTGTGTGTGTGTGTGTGTGTGTGTGTGTGTGTGTGTGTGTGTGTGTGTGTGTGTGTGTGTGTGTGTGTGTGTGTGTGTGTGTGTGTGTGTGTGTGTGTGTGTGTGCCTGTGCGTGTGCCTGTGCGTGTGCGCGCGCGTGTGTGTGTGTGTGTGTGTGTGCGCGCGCGCACGCGCATGTGTGCTCAGACTTTGATGTCAGCTAGTGTTTTTTTAATTGCTTGGAAAATGAAATTCATGGAAAGGAATTCATCATTTCTGTTGTGTTTATAAAGACCAGTTTTCCTTGGAGATGTTTCTTTATCTTTAGACAAGCATAATGTAATAGTTACTGGCCGAGGTCATCACCATGCTGGCTTGAGAAAATGCCAAAAACATGTCTAAATAATATTACCAGAAACACATAGGCCTATACCCTAAATGTATACTACTGCACTCCTAATGTGTTATAGTGTCTATGCGAATGGTGCTATACCTTTTAAAATGATTAATTAAATGTCCAACCTACTCTGCCGAAAACGTGACTGGCAAGTCAGTCACTGTATAGTACTGGCTATATAGTATATACAGTAAAGGCATCAATGCACATATTGTGTTTGGGATTTCAATAATAATTGGGTCTCATCAGTATAGTGCTTTCATTGCACATTACAAGAACAAAATAAAAACATTATAATAAAAAATACTGGGGTTGCTTCGTTAATCCACCATGAACAATAATTTTGCGGCTACATATTCTCAATGAAAATATTTACCTCTATGGTATATCAGTGAATTTAATTCTCCAGTCATCCCGTGTTTTTTATTGTCTTTGACAAACGATATAATACAGAAAAGTCACAAGAAATAGTCGTTTCCAGGATGATTTTCAGAGCAGCATTGAAATCTTTCTGTGCAGAAAGAAATGAAATATTGAAGCCTACCTGAACACCTATAGCACTGTGACATCCATCCTTCCAGTGCGTCACTCTGAGAGGAATGAAGGGTCTTTCTGAAATAACATGTGGCGTGACAACAATGCAGAGAAGTGAAAGAGGAAGGGGTCTTTGTGTGTGTGTGTGTTTGTGTGTGTGTGTGTGTGTGTGTGTGTGTGTGTGTGTGTGTGTGTGTGTGTGTGTGTGTGTGTGTGTGTGTGTGTGTGTGTGTGTGTGTGTGTGTGTGTGTGTGTGTGTGTGTGTGTGTGTGCGTGCGTGCGTTTGTGCGTGTATGCGTGCGTGCGTGTATGCGTGCAGTGGTGGAAAGTAACTAGGTGCAAGGGCCCACATTTATCAAAGTGGTGTAGACCAAATAATGGGCGTAAGCCTAGATCACCGCAATTGTCTGCATTTATCAATCTATCGTGACTTCGACTTCAGCGTACGGCCCGCTCAGATCTCACATTAGGTCTGTGGACGTGTAGGCTTTAGCTACACCAGTTTGTTCCATCGTAGACCTGTGGAGCAGCATTGTCTGACTGTGGATTTATTTGGCCCACCGGGAGATCGGGGATATAACCATCCAGCACACACCAGCCTTCATCTATTAATGTTTATGCATTCACTCATCAATCACGCCATAAACGTTCAGATTATGCCTTGCCAGGCTATCTCTCATTAACGTGGGGTCACGGCAGCCTGGGATTCACGGGGAATACATGATTGCTTTATTTTAGTGTAACTCGAACGCGCACTGTGCACGTCGGTATGGGTTGAATGAAAATGCAAAATTATTCCATTCATGACGATGTTTTTGGTGTCATTCATGTAGGCTGTTAGCCTACTTGACAAAGTATCGTTACAGAATACATGAAAGACTGCTGTTTCCAGTGTGTGCCAAAATGCTACACAGTTGGGCTTGGTATAGGTGAAGGTGCATGTGCGTGTGGACGCTAGGATTCGCTTGATAAATATCACTTGGACATGAGCGTAAGATAATTCCTGGGCTCAAATATAAGCTGGTTTGTACACTCCATTGATAAATGAAGTACTGTACATACTGTAAGTACAATTTTAAGGTATTTTTACTTTACTGGAGTACTTCCAATTTTCAATAATTTTTGTTTCTTGCTAGATTATTATTACAAAACCACTTCAGACCTATATACTTTGGCAATTTGATAATTGCTCTGTGAGCTTGTAGATCGGCTATTTTTATACATTTGAAAACCTTCTGCATAATGACTACTTTTACTTCTGGTACTTTTAAGTACATTTTGATTTCAGTACTTTGGTACTTTTACTCAAGTACATTTTTAATACTGAACTTATTACTTGTAACAGACTATATCTACAATAGGGTATTGATACTTTTACTTAAGTAAAAAAAAATTGTACTTCTTCCATCGCTGTGTGTGTGTGTGTGTGTGTGTGTGTGTGTGTGTGTGTGTGTGTGTGTGTGTGTGTGTGTGTGTGTGTGTGTGTGTACTGAGAGGCTCTCAAAAGGCTGTTAAGAACTGCATCAACTCCCCCATTTAGCCTGTTTCACTTCAGTTATTGTGTGCGTGTGCGTGTGCGTGTGCGCGTGCGCGTGCGTGTGCGTGTGTGTGTGTGTGTGTGTGTGTGTGTGTGAATGTGTGTGTGTGTGTGTGTGTGTGTGTGTGTGTGTGTGTGTGTGTGTGTGTGTGTGTGTGTGTGTGAATGTGTGTGTGTGTGTGTGTGTGTGTGTGTGTGTGTGTGTGTGTGTGTGTGTGTGTGTGTGTGTGTGTGGTGCATACGTTTGAGGGGTCTAAGCTTTTGTCAGATGTAACCGGGAGGGAAAGGTTGGGAACCTCTGGTGTATGCTATGGTTGAACATCCCTTTGCCATCTTGGGGGTTCTCCTGTCATAGTTCTGTCACTGCTGTGTGAGCCTGAATGCCTGTTATTGCTGCAGATGTGACTTATAAGGGCCCAAATGTGTTCTAAGAGCAGCATTCAATTTCATTGGTCCTCGTGCCTATTCAATTTCATTGGTCCCCTAAGCGGGGTAGGGGCAGGGTTAGAGTTAGTTACTGTAGCTAGCAAACCATAGCTTAATCAAACCTATTAATGTTTAAAAGATTTACCTTATGGGAGCAGGAGTTTTATTTATCAGGAGCAGAGAAGAGGACCAGTAGGCAGTTAACAGTAGCTGCAGCAGGGTGAAACAAGATGGCTGCCGCTGCACAGTTCAAAATTCCTTTGAACCCGCCTCCCACCTCTAACCCCGCCCCTACCCCGCTTAGGGGACCAATGAAATTGAATAGGCACGAGGACCAATGAAATTGAATGCTGCTCTTAGAACACATTTGGGCCCTTATAAGTCACATCTGCGTTATTGCTGGTCTCCTCCTGTGCTTTCCTACCTGTCCAGCAGATGTCTCCATTGTCTTATCCTGTTCCTTCATCTTGTGCCATTGGTTACATCTGCATTGATTTGTGATTTTGTTCACCGGTGTCTGATGTTATGTGTATTTGGTCTTTGCCAAAGCCATGAGGCCTTTGGCGAAGAGGCCAAGAACAACCTTTGAAGACCTTGAAACAACATGGAAGTATGGAACATCTACTGCAGAATATTTATTGCACACGGTATTGACTTTTTCTGTACCATGGTTTGTATCCTCCTATATTAAAATTGGCTACAGGGTAGGTTGGCGGTGGGTCGACGGTGGACGTCACAAACATAACATGCAGACCTGCGAGGCGCACCGTTGCTCCGATCTGCACCGGACTTGGCACAAACACTGCTCAGGGGTCTGCCATCAGAATAGCCACACCAGGGCTACGTGGGGCCCCTGGGTGCCACAGACATCAGGGGGTCCTCAGAGTCACTGCGGGGGTGTGTGTGTGTGTGTGTGTGTGTGTGTGTGTGTTGCTCAGACAAAAAAAGCCATTCACAATCATTCATCTATTGGAGAATATTTAAAGGCATAATATGTAACTTTGCCCTGTGTTTGCGTAACAAAACAATGTATAAATGTTTTTTTTTTCTAAATTGTAAATTGTTTACGCATCATCTCCCTCTATACCAGCAACCATCAGCCACTGGAATAGTGTGGTGGTGTTTACCTGACGAAACACATTGCCCTCTCGCTGCATTTTGTTCGTTTCACTGTTTGTTCTGGTAGCCCAAAAACATCTCCGTCTACCAAAACAAACAGTGAATATACCAAAATACAGCGACAGCCGAGAGGGCAGTGTGTTTCAGTTATTTCGTCGACTAAAACTATGATGAAAAATGTTCGTCGACTACCTTTTTTCGCTGACAAAAACTAAACAAAAACTAAATAAAAAATAAGCTACGTTGACTAAAACTAAGACTAAATATATTGGCAATTTTGTCAACAAATAAAAACTACACTAAAATGTTAGTGAGGGACTAGTGGAGAAGAGATCCAGTATAACTAAAAGACAAGTCATTTTATGCTTGGTTGCGCTCGGGTGTTGCGCTCTGAAAATAGCAGATCTACAAGCTCACTCAATGTGTCACGCTGAGACGCAATTGTGAGCTTGTAGATCGGCTATGTTCAGCATGCAACCAAGTGTAAAATCAGCCATTACGACACCATCAAGGGTGCACAATACATTTTAGTCGACTAAATCAACTGTAGATTTAGTCGACTATAATCTTATGATATTTAGTTGACAAAATTAGACTAACACTAAAACATTTCAGATGACAAAAAATGACTAAAACTAAATGGAATTTTATTCAAAAGACTATGACTAAAACTAAATCAAAATGTGCTGTCAAAATCAACACTGGTGTGTTTCTGCAGGTAAACACCACCACACTTCTCCAGTGGCTGGTGACTGCTATATAGAGAGAAATGATTGGTAAAAAATAAACAACTGTAAAAAGTGCTCCTCGGAGCACAGGTCTCCGCCAGGTCAGGTAGGTTATTGTGGGCCAGCAATGTTAGAAATCAGGATGGAATATGAAAATTCTGACAGATCCGTCTTCATCACATGACTATAGAGATAATTTGTACCGATTTCCGTGACAAAATATCAAAACAATTGTTTAACAAAAATCAACCTCCTGGTGGCGCTATAGTAACAGGACAATGTGGCATTTCTTCCTTGGTCTAGTGCAGTGATGTCAAAGTGGCGTCCCGCGGGCGTTTAGTGGCCCGCGGAAAGGTCCATGGCGGCCCACGAAATAGTTTTTGAAATTGTAAATTGATACTACATCTAACAGACATAGATAGAGTCGCAGTTTGCATTGCCTTGCTGTGCGTCCAGGCGGCTGTGAGGACGCTCCCCCCTTCCCCTCGCTGCAGCGAGCCTTAGGGCCATTAGTGGCTGACGTCACCGAATTTAGAGCGACACCCCTCTGCACTCTGATTGGTTAGGAGATAACAAGGTCCTAAGACCAGCGTTCCTGCAAGGTTTTCCCAGCCTTTTTTTCTTATGAAACAAAAAAAAAAGGGCATGGGTTTCCGAGGCTAACTTGTGCTGCTCTTTGAAGGCACGTGTTCCTCACGCAGGAATAACATGGAGAGGCAACGATTTTAGCAGCTCAAAAGTTAGATTATTTTCCCTTACCAAGCTTTTTCCCCCTTCAAATAAGAGCATGGTAAAAGTTGTGTAATCCACTCAGTTGTTCACATAGAGACAAAACTTAATGCACAGTGAGTGTAATCTCTCTCCTGGCCACACACACACACACACACACACGCACACGCACACGCACACGCACACACACACACACACACACACACACACACACACACACACACACACACACCTCTCAATCTCAGGCTAGACACTCTAACCACAATTCCACTGATTACAAACGTGTATCAATTATCTATTCATAACAGTAACGGAGCATAATATGTATTAGTCACAAATGGACTAATACATTTCCTGTTTCTTGCTGCTGCTTCCTCTTTTTCAAATGGTGGACATAATTCATTAACTATTTCGCAGAAGTACATTCATGTTGGGGCTAATAAACTGAGCAGATTTTCAAACAAAGTGCAAAGTGTTTCATGGTAAAATGGAAAGCCCCACTTTAATCTAATAAGACTCATTGTGTGTACTCATGTCTCATACGTAAATTATATTATTTATTTACTTTGAATATTTATCAAGTCACTAGCTGTCTGGAGTATTTTGTTGTGTTTTAAGTAACTAAACTATACTGTAAGTTCACATACTGTACTTTCCAACAGAAGGGGTTATTTTCTTTCTTTCTTTCTTTCTTTCTTTCTTTCTTTCTTTCTTTCTTTCTTTCTTTCTTTCTTTCTTTGTCAGATTAAAAAAAAATCTTAACCCTGGAGGCAAATCCTGTTAATTTAGGGTAGGTAATACATGTTTGTAGGGGTATTAAGGGGTGCTGGATCCAAATCTGCTGTATGCCCAGCTCAAAACAACGATTTACAAAAACAAATCTATAGTTTAAGAACATTTTTATTTATATTTTATTCTGGTTCCCAATGAGGATTTGCGATACCTGGGAGTGGGGGCACAGCCACACCCTCAGCACCCATAGATCCCATGGCTAGGACAGGGTCAGCCTGGCCACCATCATCAGGGTAAACCAGGCCATTAATAAAGGGGAGAACAAGAAAACAGCAGCCACATAACAGCAAGAGACCCAATATGATGTAGACCACAATGGTGCTCCAGAAAGCAAACTGGTAGACAGTCTTGTGACAATATTGATCCGACGTAGAATTTGTTGAATTTGAAGTCTTATTGTAGTTGGGCTCATAGACGGAGTAGATCCACACGTTACCTAGAGAAAATGAGAAAAAAGAAAAAGAAAACATACAATGTATTACATTGGTAATGTTTTTTTTAAACATAACATAGAGTGTTTGTTCATTAACAGGAGTCTCCATGTCGCTCCAGCAAAAAAAATGCCTTTTCAGGTCGGGATACCAATTGTATCCAATCAGCAGAGAGAACTCACACATGTATACAGATTAAACAAGTGAAATTTGAAGTGGAAGTGATGACACAAAGAAATAACCAAACAAAATTGGAACAGTATACAATTTAAGCTGATTGGCTGAAATGTTGTCAACTTGATTAGGTATTTTCTGAGCTGGAGAGACATGGAGACTCCTGTTACTGAACAAACACTCTATAGCAATTACTATCACAAAATAATGCTTTAACCTTTTAGTATTTGTTTTGCTTTACAAAATGTTATTATTATTATTATTATTAATAAGGGTAACAATAAAAGTGGTGTCCATTTCAGGGAGTCCCAATAGAAAATCCTATGGCCCGTGGACAACATACTGCCGGTGGACTCGGCACGGTCCATTTCCCATATTGGCTATGGAGCGTGGACACTCTTAGGGCGGTTTCTCACTGGATCCGTTTGAATCGAAGCGTTCCCCAGTACGCTTGGCTGGCCAGCATTCACACTGCCCAAGATCCAATCGCATCAGAGAACACTTGCATGTATACCCCCGATCCTATAGGTGGCGGAATGCACATAGTGTTTCTTCTGTGGACACAGACGTCATCAACTATGCGACAAAGTTTGTGGTCGTCGCGCAGAAATATAGGCTGGAGAGCTATGCTGGGGAGGGGAGGCGATCTATGTAAGTGCACGGTCTTTGGGGAGCCTCGCCCCGAAGCGGGGAGAACACACTGAGCGCTCAACACAGTGAGCGCACAGAAGTCAAGCCACAGACTTCTGTGTTGTTGACGGACAACGGATGTACGCTTATGAGAAACAACACAAATAAAACCTGGTGAAACACTTGTGTGCATTAGCGCAAGATGAGGATACAGGAAACATTCAGTCTAAATGTCCAATTTGCTAACCTTCACAACTACTAATACTTTTGTATTTGAAACTTTAAATTTCTCTAAATATTATAAACTTTCACGACAGCTTAAGTACAAAAATATATCATTTATGAAAAGGCAACTATAGCCTATACAGTGAAGTCCGACTGAATGACTGAAACCTTGTATTGTGAATGGTACTTCCATGTACTGTTTCTCATGTCTCATGTCTAAATAAAGTACATCAATCCAACGTCTTTTCTTTTTTGACTCTCTTGGTGTGGGGATTATCTGGCACATGTATGTATCTGTTATGAAAGAGAAATTGCATCATGAATGAAACGGCTATAGTCCTTGGGAAACTATAAACCTACGTAGGCCTACATCTAAATGAGTTCCCATATTTACTTACAAATTTCAAATTACAAAGCCTTATAAGCTATATATTTCTGGGATGCATAGTAGCTGAAACTCCACAAGATACCCACAAGATATACTATATGCGCTGCTCGCGCACCTGAAATGCGCGATGGAGACCCGCCAATGTTTCATGACTGATAGACATGAAAGAAGGCCCTTCACAGCTAATAGAGAATTTTTAATTTTAAGAATCGGTTCAGAATTGAATGAGTAAAATTGTTAGAAAGGCTCCCATAATATAAGTTGATTATTATTTCAATTGTTATGTTCCACCTTAAGAGTAATATGCACCAGCCCACCTTAACACACTCTAATGTGTGAGGGGGCCGTGATTTTGCCATAACTTCTTTCATTTTTTTTAAATATATATTTTTAATGTTTATTTTATTTGAAAGTGGAGTATCCCTTTAAGTGCGCAATGCATTCTGGGGCGTTTTCATTCATTCAGTAGCACCGGCTAGAAGAGCAGTGTTTTTGTTGGCTGTTTTTGTCGAGTTTATATACCGTCACCTATTCCAAATAGCGGGCCACTTCCGTCTAACGGTACGCTTGCTTTCACATTGCAGCGTACCGTACCCGCAAACGCATGATCCGGATCCGAAACTGCCTCCGGAGGTGGTTTCGGGAACGGAACGGTGATCCGTTTCGCGGGTCGATTCGCTACATTCACACTAGCCAAGCGGTCTGGAATGCGCACCCGGGACCTGAGTGTGAAACGGCTCTTATAGTGTCCACGAAGCCTAGTCTCTGTAACGACTACATTTTATCAATGGGGGGCAGCAGAGAGCCATGGTCTCGCCTACTACAGCCTGGTTGAGCTTCAAACAGCCTTGTACTGCCATGGTTGGTTCCCAAAGTGTGGTTCAGGGACCTCTGGGGGTCCCTGAGGGGTTTCCAAGGGGGTCCATGGCTGGTTCCCAAAGTGTGGTTTGGGACCCCCAGGGTTTCCAGGGGATCCATGACTAGTTCGCAACAACATAGAGCAGCCATGGCTGGTTCCCAAAATGTGGTTCGGGGACCTCTGGGGGTCCCTGAGGGGTTTCCAAAGGGGGTTCATGGCTGGCTCCGAAAGTGTGGTTTGGGGACCACCGGGGCTTCTAGGGGGTCCATGGCTGGTTCACCATAAGTGTAATAGTGTAATAAGTGTAATATTGTAAGAGGTGTAATAGTTTAATAGCGCAATAGGTGTAATAGTGTAATAGTTGTGACAGTGTAATTGTGTAATAAGTGTAATAGTATAATAGCACAATAAGTGTGATAGGTGTAAAAGTGTAACAGTGAAATATGTGTAATAGTGTAATATTGTGATATTGCATTAAGTGTAATAGTATAATAGTGTAATAGTGTAATATGTGTAATAGTGTAAGAGCGCAGTAATAGACCCTGGATTCTGGTGGAGCCTGGTGGAGCCTATTGCAGCCTGGTGCACCCTTGTCTAGCCTATTCCAGCCAGATCCAGCCTTGTATAGCCTAGTACAGCCATCCAACTACCCCCTCTCCTTTTCTATTCCCAGTTGGGAAGGCTAGACTGGGCTGGACTTGGGTGTGCTGGGGAATGCTGTGCTCTGGTGGGCTGTATTGGGCCCTGGTGGGCTGTGCTGGGCTCTGTTAGGCTGTACGGGGCAGTGCTGCACTATAGCGTAGAAATGTTCATGTAAAACTATTGGCCGTGGACACAAACTCATGTAAAACTATTGCCCGTGGACACAGTGGTTAATCTCAAGTGCAAAGGGGCTACAGGGCTGAAAAGAGCCTAGTACAGCCTAATAGAGCCTATTAGAGTCTAGTAAGGCCTAGAACACCCTAGTTTAGCCTATTCCAGCCAGACCCAGCCCTGTATAACCTAGTACAGTCAGTTTACTACCCCCATACCCTAATGTAAAAAGAAAGCCACAGCCAGACTGTACCATGATGATTACATTAAACTTGTTAAAAGTGTCAGGGCAAGTCCACTGTACCAGGAACAGAGAGGATGTCAAATGCCCATATTATAATCTGCCATGAACGCATGTCAACATTCAAACACATGTAGGCCTAACTTTAAATCAACAGAAGTGTTAGTCTTCTTATAAAGTGCTTCTAAGTCGCTCCAGTGTGTTTGTGTCGACAACAACCGTGTTGTTTGTGGCGTTTAATTAATCCACAGAGAAAATCTCTCGCAAGCCGCGTTGCTGCCGCAGCGGACCAGCGGTTCTTGTATTCCTGACACTGTATTTGTTTTTACTGAGGATAAGGTTAGAAATAAGTTTAGGGTTAGCCATATTATTAGTTTTACTGAGGTTACGTTTAGGAATAAGGTTAGGTTTTAGGCATAGTTTAATGAGGTTACGTTTATCGGATTTCCTGGGGTGACTGTTTTGGGGCGAGAGTTTTGGTTTTCGTCTGTAGTGGGCAGCTGCGCATGCGTTCGCAATAATGCTATCAGGATCAGATAATTTGATATTATTATCAGATATGAGTTTATATTTTGTAATTTTATAATTATAAGTATATTGGGTTTAGTTCCAAAGAAGTTTTACTCTGGGAAGGTGAAATCAGACTCCTCCATTCATTGCACTGACCCAAGTTTATATATTTGTAGGCCAAAGACATTTTGTAATGGTCAAGGTTTCTTTATACCTGCCCTATGATCTCTCTCTCTCTCTCTCTCTCTCTCTCTCTCTCTCTCTCTCTCTTCTCTCTCTCTCTCTCTCTCTCTCTCTCTCTCTCTCTCTCTCTCACACACACACACACACACACACACACACACACACACACACACACACACACACACACACACACACACACACACACACACACACACACACACACACACACACACACACACACACACACACATACATACATACATACATACATTTATATATATATATACAGCCTATATATAGGCTGTACGGGGGCAGTGCTGCACTATAGCCTAGAAATGTTCATGTAAAATTATTGGCGGTGGACACAAACTCATGTAAAACTATTGCCTGTGGACACAGTGGTTATAAATATATTATATATATATATATATATATATATATATATATATATGTTTCATATAATTTATCTAAAAGTCAGAGGTCACGTTGTGCACAAATATGATGTGGCATTCTGCCACTAATGAAAAAGAGATACAGGGGGCTAGCAGAGGAAGACATAATTATGTGAATACTTTGATTTGAGTGAGGTAGAAAATGAAACATTGTATTTCATCATGTAAAATAGCTACTTTCATTATTGGTTTTGCAGCCTTCAAGACATTTTGTATGAGAGAAGCTATTTGTTTAAGAAGTGCCAATAAGAATAAACCATTTGTTAATAGAATAATTCAATTCCTAATACAGTCTCTGCTATATTTTGTAAATGGCTACAAAACATTGTTTGAGGCAGGACAATAATTATTTTTATTTTATGTTCAATAATGAACAATGATCTAATATTCAGAAAATATCAGTGAATAATAATAATTAATATTTTCCTAACAACATTAATTTTCATGCATAATGTGTGTATTTTTGTAACAACATTAATTTTCATGCATAATGTGTGTAATCTTTGAGTACAGTTTGGATATTGCAGGCAGCTATGTTCAGGTATATTTATAGCCAGACCAATGCTGTCATCTTCAGAGAGGTGTTTGCAAGCTGATCACCTAACATTCCAATCAATTAACTCAATTGTCGCCAGCTGGTGGCTGTGTGAATTAACCACTGTGTCCACGGGCAATAGTTTTACATGAGTTTGTGTCCACGGCCAATAGTTTTACATGAACATGTCAAGGCTATAGTGCAGTACTGCCCCGTACAGCCTAACAGAGCCCAGCACAGCCCACCAGAGCCCATTACAGCCCACCAGAGCCCAGCACAGCCCAGCACATTCCAGCACACTCAAGTCCAGCCCAGTGGGAGAATAGCCTATAGGGTATGTGGGTAGTTAGATGACTGTACTAGGCTATACAGGGCTGGGTCCGGCTGGAATAGGCTAAACTAGGGTGTTCTATGCCTTACAGACTCTAATAGGCTCTATTAGGCTGTACTAGGCTCTTGTCAGCCCTGTAGCCCCTTTGCATTTGAGATAAACCACTGTGTACACGGGCAATAGTTTTACATGAGTTTGTGTCCACGGGCAATATTTTTACATGAACATGTCTAGGCTATAGTGCAGTACTGCCTCGTACAGCCTAACAGAGCCCAGGACAGCCCACCAGAGCCCATTATAGTCCATCAGAGCCCAGCACAGCCCAGCACATTCCAGCACACCCAAGACCAGCCCAGTGGGAGAATAGCCTAGGTTATGGGGGTAGTTATACGACTGTACTAGGCTATAAAGGGCTGGGTCCAGCTGGAATAGGCTAGAATAGAATGTTCTATGCCATACTAGAGTCTAATAGGCTCTATTAGGCTGTCCTAGGCTCATGTCAACGCTGTAGCCCCTTTGCACTTGAGATTAACCACTGTGTCCACGGGCAATAGTTTTACAAGAGTTTGTGTCCACCGGCAATAGTTTTGCAAAAACATTTCTAGGCTATAGTGCAGTACTGCCCCGTACAACCTAACAGAGCCCAGCACAGCCCACCAGAGCCCATTACAGCCCACCAGCGCCCAGCACAGCCCAGGACATTCCAGCACACCCAAGTCCAGCCCAGTGGGAGAATAGCCTATAGGGTATGTGGGTAGTTAGATGACTGTACTAGGCTATACAGGGCTGGGTCCGGCTGGAATAGGCTAAACTAGGGTGTTCTATGCCTTACTAGACTCTAATAGGCTCCATTAGGCTGTACTAGGCTCTTTTCAGCCCTGTAGCCCCTTTGCACTTGAGATTAACCAATGTGTCCACGGGCAATAGTTTTACATGAGTTTGTGTCCACCGGCAATAGTTTTACATGAGTTTGATTCCACCGGCAATAGTTTTACATGAAAATTTCTAGGCTATAGTGCAGTATTGCCCCGTACAACCTAACAGAGCCCATTACAGCCCACCAGAGCCCAGCAGAGCCCAGGACATTCCAGCACACCCAAGTCCAGCCCAGTGGGAGAATAGCATAGGGTATGGGGGTAGTTAGATGACTCTACTAGGCTATACAGGGCTGGGTCCGCCTGGAATAGGCTAAACTAGGGTGTTCTATGCCTTACTAGACTCTAACAGGCTCTATTAGGCTGTACTAGGCTCTTGTCAGCCCTGTAGCCCCTTTGCACTTGAGATTAACCAATGTGTCCTCGGGCAATAGTTTTACATGAGTTTGTGTCCACCGGCAATAGTTTTACATGAAAATGTCTAGGCTATAGCGCAGTATTGCCCCATACAACCTAACAGAGCCCAGCACAGCCCACCAGAGCCCATTACAGCCCACCAGAGCCCAGCACAGCCCAGGACATTCCAGCACACCCAAGTCCAGCCCAGTGGGAGAATAGCCTATAGGGTATGTGGGTAGTTAGATGACTGTACTAGGCTATACAGGGCTGGGTCCGGCTGGAATAGGCTAAAGTAGGGTGTTCTATGCCTTACTAGACTCTAATAGGCTCCATTAGGCTGTACTAGGCTCTTGTCAGCCTGTAGCCCCTTTGCACTTGAGATTGACCAATGTGTCCACGGGCAATAGTTTTACATGAGTTTGTGTCCACCGGCAATAGTTTTACATGAAAATGTCTAAGCTATAGTGCAGTACTGCCCTGTACAACCTAACAGAGCCCAGCACAGCTTCACCAGAGCCCATTACAGCCCACCAGAGCCCAGCACAGCCCAGCACATTTCAGCACACCCAAGTTCAGCCCAGTGGGAGAATAGCATAGGGTATGGGGGTAGTTAGATGACTGTACTAGGCTATACAGGGCTGGGTCCGGCTGGAATAGGCTAAACTAGGGTGTTCTATGCCTTACTAGACTCTAACAGGCTCTATTAGGCTGTACTAGGCTCTTGTCAGCCCTGTGGCCCCTTTGCACTTGAGATTAACCAATGAGTCCACGGGCAATAGTTTTACATGAGTTTGTGTCCACCGGCAATAGTTTTACATGAACATTTCTAGGCTATAGTGCAGTATTGCCCCGTACAACCTAACACAGCCCAGCACAGCCCACCAGAGCCCATTACAGCCCACCAGAGCCCAGCACAGCCCAGGACATTCCAGCACACCCAAGTCCAGCCCAGTGGGAGAATAGCCTATAGGGTATGTGGGTAGATAGATGACTGTACTAGGCTATACAGGGCTGGGTCCGGCTGGAATAGGCTAAAATAGGGTGTTCTATGCCTTACTAGACTCTAACAGGCTCTATTAGGCTGTACTAGGCTCTTGTCAACCCTGTAGCCCCTTTGCACTTGAGATTAACCAATGTGTCTACGGGCAATAGTTTTACATGAGTTTATGTCCACCGGCAATAGTTTTACATGAAAATGTCTAGGCTATAGCACAGTATTGCCCCGTACAACCTAACAGAGCCCAGCACAGCCCACCAGAGCCCATTACAGCCCACCAGAGCCCAGCACAGCCCAGCACATTCCAGCACACCCAAGTCCAGCCCAGTGGGAGAATAGCCTATAGGGTATGTGGGTAGTTAGATGACTGTACTAGGCTATACAGGGCTGGGTCCGGCTGGAATAGGCTAAACTAGGGTGTTCTATGCCTTACAGACTCTAATAGGCTTTATTAGGCTGTACTAGGCTCTTGTCAGCCCTGTAGCCCCTTTGCATTTGAGATAAACCACTGTGTACACGGGCAATAGTTTTACATGAGTTTGTGTCCACGGCCAATATTTTTACATGAACATGTCTAGGCTATAGTGCAGTACTGCCTCGTACAGCCTAACAGAGCCCAGGACAGCCCACCAGAGCCCATTATAGTCCATCAGAGCCCAGCACAGCCCAGCACATTCCAGCACACCCAAGACCAGCCCAGTGGGAGAATAGCCTAGGTTATGGGGGTAGTTATACGACTGTACTAGGCTATAAAGGGCTGGGTCCAGCTGGAATAGGCTAGAATAGAATGTTCTATGCCTTACTAGACTCTAATAGGCTCCATTAGGCTGTACTAGGCTCTTGTCAGCCTGTAGCCCCTTTGCACTTGAGATTGACCAATGTGTCCACGGGCAATAGTTTTACATGAGTTTGTGTCCACCGGCAATAGTTTTACATGAAAATGTCTAAGCTATAGTGCAGTACTGCCCTGTACAACCTAACAGAGCCCAGCACAGCTTCACCAGAGCCCATTACAGCCCACCAGAGCCCAGCACAGCCCAGCACATTTCAGCACACCCAAGTTCAGCCCAGTGGGAGAATAGCATAGGGTATGGGGGTAGTTAGATGACTGTACTAGGCTATACAGGGCTGGGTCCGGCTGGAATAGGCTAAACTAGGGTGTTCTATGCCTTACTAGACTCTAATAGGCTCCATTAGGCTGTACTAGGCTCTTTTCAGCCCTGTAGCCCCTTTGCACTTGAGATTAACCAATGTGTCCACGGGCAATAGTTTTACATGAGTTTGTGTCCACCGGCAATAGTTTTACATGAAAATGTCTAAGCTATAGTGCAGTACTGCCCCGTACAACCTAACAGAGCCCAGCACAGCCCACCAGAGCCCATTACAGCCCACCAGAGCCCAGCACAGCCCAGCACATTTCAGCACACCCAAGTTCAGCCCAGTGGGAGAATAGCATAGGGTATGGGGGTAGTTAGATGACTGTACTAGGGTATACAGGGCTGGGTCCGGCTGGAATAGGCTAAACTAGGGTGTTCTATGCCTTACTAGACTCTAACAGGCTCTATTAGGCTGTACTAGGCTCTTGTCAGCCCTGTGGCCCCTTTGCACTTGAGATTAACCAATGTGTCCACGGGCAATAGTTTTACATGAGTTTGTGTCCACCGGCAATAGTTTTACATGAGTTTGATTCCACCGGCAATAGTTTTACATGAAAATTTCTAGGCTATAGTGCAGTATTGCCCCGTACAACCTAACAGAGCCCATTACAGCCCACCAGAGCCCAGCAGAGCCCAGGACATTCCAGCACACCCAAGTCCAGCCCAGTGGGAGAATAGCATAGGGTATGGGGGTAGTTAGATGACTCTACTAGGCTATACAGGGCTGGGTCCGCCTGGAATAGGCTAAACTAGGGTGTTCTATGCCTTACTAGACTCTAACAGGCTCTATTAGGCTGTACTAGGCTCTTGTCAGCCCTGTAGCCCCTTTGCACTTGAGATTAACCAATGTGTCCTCGGGCAATAGTTTTACATGAGTTTGTGTCCACCGGCAATAGTTTTACATGAAAATGTCTAGGCTATAGCGCAGTATTTCCCCGTACAACCTAACAGAGCCCAGCACAGCCCACCAGAGCCCATTACAGCCCACCAGAGCCCAGCACAGCCCAGGACATTCCAGCACACCCAAGTCCAGCCCAGTGGGAAAATAGCCTATAGGGTATGTGGGTAGTTAGATGACTGTACTAGGCTATACAGGGCTGGGTCCGGCTGGAATAGGCTAAACTAGGGTGTTCTATGCCTTACTAGACTCTAATAGGCTCCATTAGGCTGTACTAGGCTCTTGTCAGCCTGTAGCCCCTTTGCACTTGAGATTGACCAATGTGTCCACGGGCAATAGTTTTACATGAGTTTGTGTCCACCGGCAATAGTTTTACATGAAAATGTCTAAGCTATAGTGCAGTACTGCCCTGTACAACCTAACAGAGCCCAGCACAGCTTCACCAGAGCCCATTACAGCCCACCAGAGCCCAGCACAGCCCAGCACATTCCAGCACACCCAAGTCTAGCCCAGTGGGAGAATAGCCTATAGGGTATTTGGGTAGTTAGATGACTGTACTAGGCTATACAGGGCTGGGTCCGGCTGGAATAGGCTAAACTAGGGTGTTCTATGCCTTACTAGGCTCTAATAGGCTCCATTAGGCTGTACTAGGCTGTTGTTAGCCCTGTAGCCCCTTTGCACTTGAGATTAACCAATGTGTCCACGGGCAATAGTTTTACATGAGTTTGTGTCCACCGGCAATAGTTTTACATGAAAATGTCTAAGCTATAGTGCAGTACTGCCCCGTACAACCTAACAGAGCCCAGCACAGCCCACCAGAGCCCATTAAAGCCCACCAGAGCCCAGCACAGCCCAGCACATTCCAGCACACCCAAGTCTAGCCCAGTGGGAGAATAGCCTATAGGGTATTTGGGTAGTTAGATGACTGTACTAGGCTATACAGGGCTGGGTCCGGCTGGAATAGGCTAAACTAGGGTGTTCTATGTCTTACTAGACTCTAACAGGCTCTATTAGGCTGTGCTAGGCTCTTGTCAGCCCTGTAGCCCCTTTGCACTTGAGATTAACCAATGTGTCCACGGGCAATAGTTTTACATGAGTTTGTGTCCACCGGCAATAGTTTTACATAAAATTTTCTAGGCTATAGTGCAGTATTGCCCCGTACAACCTTACAGAGCCCAGCAGAGCCCACCAGAGCCCATTACAGCCCACCAGAGCCCAGCACAGCCCAGGACATTCCAGCACACCCAAGTCCAGCCCAGTGGGAGAATAGCATAGGGTATGGGGGTAGTTAGATGACTGTACTAGGCTATTGAGGGCTGGGTCCGGCTGGAATAGGCTAAACTAGGGTGTTCTATGCCTTACTAGACTCTAACAGGATCTATTAGGCTGTCCTAGGCTCTTGTCAGCCCTGTAGTCCCTTTGCACTTGAGATTAACCAATGTGTCCACGGGCAATAGTTTTACATGAGTTTGTGTCCACCGGCAATAGTTTTACATGAACATTTCTAGGCTATAGCGCAGTATTGCCCCGTACAACCTAACAGAGCCCAGCACAGCCCACCAGAGCCCATTACAGCCCACCAGAGCCCAGCACATTCCAGCACACCCAAGTCTAGCCCAGTGGGAGAATAGCCTATAGGGTATTTGGGTAGTTAGATGACTGTACTAGGCTATACAGGGCTGGGTCCGGCTGGAATAGGCTAAACTAGGGTGTTCTATGCCTTACTAGGCTCTAATAGGCTCCATTAGGCTGTACTAGGCTGTTGTTAGCCCTGTAGCCCCTTTGCACTTGAGATTAACCAATGTGTCCACGGGCAATAGTTTTACATGAGTTTGTGTCCACCGGCAATAGTTTTACATGAAAATGTCTAAGCTATAGTGCAGCACTGCCCCGTACAACCTAACAGAGCCCAGCACAGCCCACCAGAGCCCATTAAAGCCCACCAGAGCCCAGCACAGCCCAGCACATTCCAGCACACCCAAGTCTAGCCCAGTGGGAGAATAGCCTATAGGGTATTTGGGTAGTTAGATGACTGTACTAGGCTATACAGGGCTGGGTCCGGCTGGAATAGGCTAAACTAGGGTGTTCTATGTCTTACTAGACTCTAACAGGCTCTATTAGGCTGTACTAGGCTCTTGTCAGCCCTGTAGCCCCTTTGCACTTGAGATTAACCAATGTGTCCACGGGCAATAGTTTTACATGAGTTTGTGTCCACCGGCAATAGTTTTACATAAAAATTTCTAGGCTATAGTGCAGTATTGCCCCGTACAACCTTACAGAGCCCAGCAGAGCCCACCAGAGCCCATTACAGCCCACCAGAGCCCAGCACAGCCCAGGACATTCCAGCACACCCAAGTCCAGCCCAGTGGGAGAATAGCATAGGGTATGGGGGTAGTTAGATGACTGTACTAGGCTATTGAGGGCTGGGTCCGGCTGGAATAGGCTAAACTAGGGTGTTCTATGCCTTACTAGACTCTAACAGGATCTATTAGGCTGTCCTAGGCTCTTGTCAGCCCTGTAGTCCCTTTGCACTTGAGATTAACCAATGTGTCCACGGGCAATAGTTTTACATGAGTTTGTGTCCACCGGCAATAGTTTTACATGAACATTTCTAGGCTATAGCGCAGTATTGCCCCGTACAACCTAACAGAGCCCAGCACAGCCCACCAGAGCCCATTACAGCCCACCAGAGCCCAGCACAGCCCAGGACATTCCAGCACACCCAAGTCCAGCCCAGTGGGAGAATAGCATAGGGTATGGGGGTAGTTAGATGACTGTACTAGGCTATACAGGGCTGGGTCCGGCTGGAATAGGCTAAACTAGGGTGTTCTATGCCTTACTAGACTCTAACAGGAAACAGGCTCTATTAGGCTGTACTAGGCTCTTGTCAGCCCTGTAGCCCCTTTGCACTTGAGATTAACCAATGTGTCCACGGGCAATAGTTTTACATGAGTTTGTGTCCACCGGTAATAGTTTTACATGAAAAGTTCTAGGCTATAGTGCAGTATTGCCCCGTACAACCTAACAGAGCCCAGCAGAGCCCACCAGAGCCCATTGTAGCCCACCAGAGCCCAGCACAGCCCAGCACATTCCAGCACACCCAAGTCCAGCCCAGTGGGAGAATAGCCTATAGGGTATGTGGTTAGTTAGATGACTGTACTAGGCTATACAGGGCTGGGTCCGGCTGGAATAGGCTAAACTAGGGTGTTCTATGCCTTACTAGACTCTAATAGGCTCCATTAGGCTGTACTAGGCTCTTGTCAGCCCTGTAGCCCCTTTGCACTTGAGATTAACTAATGTGTCCACGGGCAATAGTTTTACATGAGTTTGTGTCCACCGGCAATAGTTTTACATGAAAATGTCTAAGCTATAGTGCAGTACTGCCCCGTACAACCTAACAGAGCCCAGCACAGCCCACCAGAGCCCATTACAGCCCACCAGAGCCCAGCACAGCCCAGCACATTCCAGCACACCCAAGTTCAGCCCAGTGGGAGAATAGCATAGGGTATGGGGGTAGTTAGATGACTGTACTAGGCTATACAGGGCTGGGTCCAGCTGGAATAGGCTAAACTAGGGTGTTCTATGCCTTACTAGACTCTAACAGGCTCTATTAGGCTGTACTAGGCTCTTGTCAGCCCTGTAGCCCCTTTGCACTTGAGATTAACCAATGTGTCCACGGGCAATAGTTTTACATGAGTTTGTGTCCACCGGCAATAGTTTTACATGAACATTTCTAGGCTATAGTGCAGTATTGCCCCGTACAACCTAACAGAGCCCAGCACAGCCCACCAGAGCCTATTACAGCCCACCAGAGCCCAGCACATTCCAGCACACCCAAGTCCAGCCCAGTGGGAGAATAGCCTATAGGGTATATGGGTAGTTAGATGACTGTACTAGGCTATACAGGGCTGGGTCCAGCTGGAATAGGCTAGACTAGAATGTTCTAGGCCTTACTAGACTAGAATAGGCTCTATTAGGCTGTACTAGGCTCTTGTCAGCCCTGTATTCCCTTTGCACTTGAGATTAACCACTGTGTCCACGGGCAATAGTTTTACATGAGTTTGTGTCCATCGGTAATAGTTAATGCTGGCTGTGTACACATGTCCACTTCCAATAGTTTTGGAAAATAGCCTGCCACCCTGTGGAATTATGCTTGAACTGCAGAAAAGGACTCTAAATACAAAAAAAGGAAACAAAAATCATCCGTGGGACTGATGGGCGAACACGTGGTATCCACACGCAGAGGGGGGCCCAGAAGACATTTAGAGTCCCCCCGGTGAATTTTCACGCCCCCACAGACTGTACAGTGGAACCCAGAAATTGGCCGTGTCCACAGGGCATAGGGACTATGGCTCGTGGACACAAAACGCGATAAGGGTAATAATAATAATAATAATAATAATAATAATAATAATAATAATAATAATAATAATAATTGTAATAATAATAATGTCACTTGCTTTAACACTTAATATGTACGTAATAATAACAAACTAGAAAGATTACACTCAATAGAGTGCATATACCACCGCCAACACTACGCAACTGTCAATATTATGCAATTTCCACCTAAAATAAGTAAAATGGTAATGGTAAAAAAAAAATGTAAAATGATGTAACCTCTCATAGGTTACATCATTTTACCATTTGACCCTTGATTGTTTTCCTGAGCGCAAAAGTTAAAGTCATACTGTGTAACTTTGTCAATTAGCAATGGCCCGTTGGAAATGACGTGTGCACCCGGAAATGGATTTATATGCATTTTAATGTTAATAAATGCTGTTTATGAAAACTTGTTGTAGTCTTCCAAAATAATTACCTTAATATTTAATCAAGCAACTTTAAAACTGTCTGGGGTGCACACAAAAGCCTGAGTAGACGTTAAAATTACCTCAGAAGTGATATACCCCTTTAACACCACACACAGTGGTATGTTTATGGAGACACCGGGCTTTCAAACTCACCAGTGATGAACCAGCATAAGAGGAAAAGAGCATTGACGTAATTCCAAATAGTGCAGCATCCTCTGAGGGGGCTGGGGAGGCCATCCTTCCCCAGGCAGCAGTAGATAAACACAGTCAGCATCAGCAACAGGCTAAAAGATCCCAGCACCAGCAGGTAGATGGGGATGTATGGCTGCCTGGGGCATTGACTCAGGTACACTGCACCTGTGGAAGAGAAGAGATAAGGGTGAGTCTATAGCAGGGGCTACCACATGTTTTCACTCAAGACAAAGATAGATTTTGGTGAATTAATCAGTTAAGCCCTATTTTATTTTAATAGTGTGATCTACAAGCTCACACGTGTCGGTAAATCAGCTACTTTTTACTATTTTCGAATATTTTTGAGGATTTATGGAATGTTTTTATTTTTCTTCTTTTTAAAATGATTTCTCTTAGGGGCACGGTGGCGCAGTCGGTAGCGCTGTCGCCTCACAGCTAGAAGGTCCTGGGTTCGATTCCCGCCGGGGATGCTGTGGGCGCTGGGGGCGTGTCTTCTCCTCCACGTCATCAGCGCCCATACCCTAGGTGGGGTTGGTGAAAGGGCCTACTCTGTGTGGAGTTTGCATGTTCTCCCCGTGTCTCCTAGGGTAGTTAATACCCTCACAAAAACATGTAGTAATCCTGGTCGATATACCGCCTCCCCCATGACAGCCGGGGCGCCTGATGGAGGGGAAGGGAACTGGTTGGAATAACGTGTTCCTTCCACACGCTACGTCCTACCAGGGAAACTCCCCCCTGTCAGGTGATAAGAAGGTCAGTTGGCTCTCATGCATTGAAGGAAGCATGAGCTCGGCCCTGGCCTCCCTAGGCTGAAGGGGACTGGTGTAGGGCAGGTGTAGCGCCCAGGATCACTTATGAAATTGGCACCGGGTGAAAAAAAAGGGTTACAAAAATCGCGGGATAAAAAAGGTATTAAAAAGAAATGATTTCTTATGTTTTTTGTCTTTTGAAATAATAATAAAACTGTGGGGTTACACGCAACCCATTGTTTGAGTATAACTGGTCTAATATCAGTGTTAGTTGGCATGGACTGCATTTGTTTGATAAATCTCACCAAGTACAGTGCAACTCAGGTCCATTATAGCCAACTAGAGGGTCTAAGTGGTTAAACTGAAGTTATTGATGAATTCCAAATGTTATCAAAGTACCCCTGGACTTGTGTCACGGCAACCTCTTTGAGAAATGCTATGCTAGACTGTAACATACAGTATCTAACTGCCACATCAGATATTTGATTCATGCTGAACTCAATAACAATTCTAGTGTTATTTCAGCCCTCCCACATCGACACCTAACTGGATCAGGAGAGATATGTTTTAACCACTGATTGATGTACAGTATACATGGGAAACTGGCGGCCCGGGGGCCACATGCGGCCTCCACCTTCACTTAATGCGGCCTGCAGGTTAATAACAGAATACTGATATATTATTTCAGCTGTTACAATTCCAAACATGACCCGCTTTAATTACTTCAGTCTATATTAGTAGCTTAATGACTACAGTATTACAATTCTATTGTCTTTTTCACGTCCTGTGTATTTGTAATTAAAGGTAGGGTAAGTGATATTTTTTGGTTAAAACAAAAAGTATTTTGTTTAAAGGTTAAAATACGATATTCTGATAGTAATCATTGCTATAGAGTGTTTGTTCAGTAACAGATGTCTCCCTGTCTCTCCAGCTCTTTAATAAACAGAAAATACATTTTTCGGTAGGTGTCAAAATCTCAGCCAATCAGGAGAAAGTACCAATTTTTAAGCTTAATTTGTATAGTGTTCCAGTTCCAATTTTGTTTGCTCATTTCTTGGTGTCATCACTTCCAATTTCACTTGTTTAATCTGTATCCTGATTGAGTTCTCTGTCCTGGTTGGATAAAATTGGTAATGAAACTGAAACTGAAACGAAAATGCATTTTCTGTTTTATAAAGAGGTGGAGAGACAAGGAGACTCCTAATACTGAACAAACACTCTAGCAATGAGTACTATCAGAATATAGAGCTATTTAACACTTATTTTAACCAAAGCAAATCACTTACCCTACCTTTAAGTTCATAAAGTTAACATAAGTATAACTAAATTAATTTGAAATTAAATAAAAATGTTACTTTTCAGGATTCCAATTAAAAAATTGCACCAAAAAAACTATCAGGATTCCAATAAAAAAATTGCAAAAATAGCAGATCTACAAGCTCAAAACACATTGCAAAACGTGTTTTGAACATGTATATCCGCTATATTTGCTACTTTTGTGTGACATAGAATGGCCCGACCGTATATGCAATGTGGCCCTCTGGAGTGAGTGTGGAAATATAGAGGCCCATCATCAAAGTTGCCCACCCCTGATGTACAGTATGTCGTCTCTGGGGTGGATACCACATACAGTATGTCCAAAACTGTTACTTTTCAGGATTCAAATAAAAAAATTGCTTAAGTAATAGATCCACAAGGTCGCTACTTTTGATGCTTTTGTGTGACACTATGCTGAAGTAGGGCATACATTTACCAAAAAACACAAAGAGATAGGGATAAGAGGTTTCTGCCTGACAACAACAATATATAATGACATGGAAGTAAGACTTTAAGGTGGTGTGTGTGTGCGTGTGTGCGTGCGTGTTAAATAGCTCTATATTCTGATAGTAATATGATAATAATTTAGCTATTCAAACACATTTTCCAGCATGTATAGTAAACATATTTATTGTTTATGACATCCCTAAGATAAGTACTGTTATTATTTTTTTAATGTTGCCCTGCCTTAAAAAACTAACAAACACTTTATTAAAAAAAATAGAATACATAATCATCTACTCACCAATTGCAATGTGAGCAATGCAGTACATCACAGGGCATGCTGTGGTCCGTGCATCATTAGACATTTTAATCGAGATGACTGAAGCCTGATGAATAATATAAACAAATTGATTTAAATAGCCTCTTTCTAAAACATGGTTTACGAAGTGTTTTACAGACTAAAATATCAATGATCTACATCAATACATCCATAATACTGAAAATAGCCAATCTGCAAGCTCACAACACGTCACATCGTAACACGTAAAGAGCTTGTAGATTGGCTCTTTTCCCTAGATTTGAAAGAATGACTTAAGAACAGTACTCAAGTAAATGTACTTTGTGTTACTGTCCACCCCTGGAGAACACCAACCTGCGTTGTAGACAGAGCTGTCTGGGAGATGTGTGCCAGGTCCTCTGAGGCTTGTTGGTCCGTGTGATGAATTTATGGGTTATCACGTACCTGATGGTCTGTTGACTGAAACTTTGTTCCTCAATGAATGCATTGTTGTACGTTTGTAGACAGTTGAGCAGGGTTACTTCTTCTCTCTCTCTCTCTCTCTCTCTCTCTCTCTCTCTCTCTCTCTCTCTCTCTCTCTCTCTCTCTCTGTTATGAATTAACCTTTGTTTGATTGATCGAATACTTTAGACACATTTCACATCCTTTAATTTAATGGATGGTGTCAGGGCATTCCACATTTTGGTGGCAGAGTAGTAGGCCTAGAATGAGAATTTTCCCATGTTTGATCATGGTTGCTCTCTCTAGTGATGTGGCTGTGAGTGTCACTGGAAAAGTAGTTAGACAGGTTTGAGGGTATTGAGGGCACTGTCCATTAAACTATCTTGAATACCAGTCCCATTGTTATTTGCTTAACCCTGTCTTCGACCCTGAGCCATCCCAAACTAGCAAAGTCATGTTGGAATAAGGTGGGTCATTGGCTCAAGGCCCGATAAGTAGTCGTATCAGTTTGTTTTGGGAAATCCTCTCATTGAAGCCTTGAATTATTCCTTTTTCTTTATTTGCCTTCTTTTATCAGCCCCTGACTCCACTTCCCTCTATCTGCAGTATCTCATTCTCTCCTGTGTTTCCTAAATCCTACCAACACCAAATAAATACACCTGACCAGACACACACACACACACACACACACACACACACACACACACACACACACACACACACACACACACACACACACACACACACACACACACACACACACACACACACACACACAAACAAACACATGTGCTTGCGCATCCCCTTTGATTTCACTTCCTCTTTCCATCGCTTCCTAGTGTGATTTGGCGTGACCTTTGTTCACTTTTGTTTTTAACTGAATGAGTATCATTCTCAATGACAAACCAAGTGGAACTGTTCATGTGAACGTCAATACTTCATTGGCCGTGTTTAAATATCTGCATTTATTCACATACTGTACGTATGATTGGATTAGCCACACAGTTCATGTGCTCTGCCTTGTGTATACTGCAAGAAATATATATGCCTGAGTATATAACCTGGAGCCTTTTTAAATTATTTTTTATAACATTACTTTATAAGATAAGATATTTTGGTATGAAAACCCCAATTTTTAAGTATGTATAATAACCAATTTTCAAACCGTTTGGTTTGTTACAAATGCCAGTCATGTATAATTCTATAGGCTGAGAATTCAGTGAGTTATGATGATTTGAATCCTCCTGCTTTAATAGACATCCATGGGATATACATGCATTGGGAAGCGCTGCTGGACCGGACCAATATGGCGGCCACGCTGACGCATCGCCCCTATAGACAGAAGTGGCCATTGCAGTATCACAGATGTGTGCCAGGTCCTCTGAGGCTTGTTGGTCTGTGTGATGAATTTATAGGTTATCACGTACCTGATGGTCAGTTGACTGAAACTTTGTTCCTCAATGAATACATTGTTGAACGTTCCAAAACTCGGGTTCCCAAACTCATCCATACCAAGGACCCCCAAATACACTGCAAAATGTCTTAAAAAAAGAAGTAGTAACAATAAATGATCTAATACAAGTACACGTGTTGCAACGCGTCACAAGTTCCCAATGTGAAGCGATGTTAACTTGTAGATCTAGTGTCGGTATTTCCACTATTTAAAAAAAAAGAAGAGACATATTGACAATAAGGACATGCCAAAAATAGGGTGGTTAAATATTATTTATTTATTTATACATACAGGTTTTTTGTTTGTTTGTTTCATATTTCTTTTCTCAAAATTAAGTTCAGATTAAAAACTATTTACAAAAAATATATATTTATTTCTAAAATAGGCCTAGTTTCTTTCATTCTGGTTCCCAATGAGGGTTTGTGGCACCTGGGGGTGAGTGTGCAGCCGCACCCTGAGCACCCATAGTTCCTGTGGCTATGACAGAGTCAGCCTGGCCGTCAACAGGGTAAACCAGGCCATTAATAAAGGGGACAAAAATGACACAGCAGCCATATTTCAGAAAGATAGCCATCAAGGGACTCAGTATGGCGTTGGTCACAATGGTAAACTGGTAGACTGTCTTGTCACAATACTGATCCAACGTTGAATTTGGTGTATTTGTTGAATTTGTTGAATTTGTAATCTTGTAGTAGTTGGGCTCATAGATGGAGAAGGTCCACACATTACCTAGAGAAAATGAGAGAAAAGAAAAAACACATTTTAGAATGGGGTTGGTCAATTTAATGCTGTTTTATACTTTTCTTAATTCTTATTTAATCTTATAGTAAACTATAACGATTCCACTCATTAGAATGCATATTGCAACTGTCAAGATTATGTAATTTCCACCTTGACTAGTTACTCTTTTTTTTTAAAGTGTTTTAAAGTGAAATGTCCCTTTAACACAATCACACAGTGGTCCATATGCCATGTGGTTGTTTCCTGGTTATGGACAAACCAGCCTTTCAAACTCACCAGTGATGAACCAGCATAACAGGAAGAAAACATTCACATAATTCCTTCTCCAGGCAGTAGATGAGCACAGTCAGCAAGAGACAAAAACATCCCATCACCAGCAGGTAGATGGGGATGTAGGGCTGCCTGGGGCACTGACCCAGGTACACTGCGCCTGTGGAAGGGATAAAGGGGAGCATATAGCAGTGTTTCACAAACATTGATATGGTCCCATCTGCAGGGAAACAGAAGGTTCCAAGTTCAAGTTCCTGACCCCGTCTATGTTTTGAAGTGTCCATGAGCAAGACACTTAACCCCTAAGTGTCCGCCCCGGGCTGCCCCCGACACTCTAACTATTTATGTATGTTAAAGTGAATAAATACAGTTTCTGACAATTTTGTGAGCTTTCCAAAATAACCTTGGGCGTGAGGACCCTGCATCATTCCTTCTTGAATGATACTTCTGTATAGACAGGGCATGATAACAACGGAGCTACCAGAGGTATTGCCAAACAGTACTGAATGTACGACTAAAATGTAATCAATATCGTTAGTCAATGTTAAATGTAATACATATTCATCTACTCACCAATTACAATGTGGACAATGAAATACATCACAGGCAAAACTAAGGGAAAGCAGACAGCAAATATTTACTTTGCAAGTAAACACAACACCAACAGTGTTCATGTCATGGTACATTTTTCAAGGCTGGAGGGGTTTCTCACCTCCTTCAGGTTTTAAACGCCAAGCAGGACGTTGAATGTGATGTGGTTGATCATCATCTATCATTTTAAGAAGAGATGACTGAAGCCTATAGAAGAAATAATATAATAATAATAATAACTTTATTTAAACTGTATAGCCCCTTTCTGAATCTGGATTTACAAAGTGTTTTACAAAATAAATAACACAAAGAACACTGGCTAAAAACACCAGTAAAAAACTAAACAAAACAACTGACTGCTGATTTTTTTTTGCCTCACAACCACAAGGTCAGACCGCAGCTCGAAAATAACAATAAGAAGAATCGAAAGGAATGAGCAATTGTAGAGAAGTGGGTGGTACAGTTTTTGTCTTTTTTAAATTGTTATGTTTGTTTGTTGTGTGTTTTTTTTTTTTTGGAAATGTGTTTTGTCTTTGTAGTTTTTGAAATGTGTTTGGTTTAGGCATGTTGCAGGCTGTTGTGCATTTTAATCAGAGCATTGTCTACATTCCTGCGTTCTTCATGGCCCTTGTTATTTTTGACTGTAGCTGCTACACTGTAGTGCACTCTGGCGCACTCTGGCGGCTGCACACAGGCAGTGCACGCACACAATACAGCACACAGAGACCACACAGAGACACACACACACAAGCCGAGCACGGTTTCATAGTAAGCTCCACTTCGCGCGGAGCTGCGTTCGCAATAAGATATTTTGGTATATGAACGTTTTTTCCCCCTAAGTATCCTGTATCATAATATAGAGTAACTTTGCATGTCTGGTATTTGTAACAAACCAAACGATTAGAACATTTTTAATTCAGTGAATTATCATGATTTAAATGTACATACATGCATTACGAATCGCTGCCGGACCAAGATGGTGGCCACGTTGACGCATCGGCCCTATAGACAGAAGCAGCCAGTATGGTATCTAAATATCTATGGGTTACACCTCTGTGACAATGGCAGATTTGGCCATGAGTTGGCATACCCTTAACTATGTGTGTTTGTGTTTCATAGAATAACGTAAGTGAGACTCTCGCTCGACATCTTCTATTGGATTAACAGTGGAGTTATTGCTTTCAGTACAAGTGGATAGGGTTGGATTTTCTGGGGGGAATGGCGAGAGTGGGGGTCTATGCCTCTGCTTTTGATAACCCCCCATTTTATGGCCGGTGGATTTATTTATGTTTAAATGCATGCATTTCCTTTTAATTTGATATTTATGTTTGAAAATGAATGGAATGGAACCCCCTCGCCTCTGGAACAGTCCCAGAAATCCTGGGCTTGAACCACCTATGGGTCATTTTATAATGACTTGTAAGGTCATATCATATCATAATGTTTCATCGTTGCTGGACACTCATAGACATTTGTTTTTGCAAGTAGCATTGGTGTATTATAATTTCCATTTGCCTTTGTTGTAATACTTTGCCATAGTTATAATAATAACGTTATAATGTATTATAATCACTGCTATAATTAATAATAACGCTATAATGTATTATAATCACTGTTATAATTAATTCTAAAGTGATTATAAGCAGTGGTACAGTGCTCATTGGACGCAGTACCATGGCGTCCCGCCAGTCTTTTGAGCAGGAGCACGTGCGTACCACTGAGAGTGCGTCTACCTCGCTTATCGATCAAAAACAAACCATTCACACCTCTTATCAAAGCTTACAAAGGCTGCCGAGTGTCAACAGCGTGAATTATCGCCACAAGACGTGGCGACGTTACTTTTTAAAGTGTTCGGCGCGAGTAAATCGGTACAAACACGGAGAAGGACACCAAACCAGCTAGACGGCCTTACAGTAAGAAAGATTATTTGGTTGAGTCTATTGTTGTCGGGAAATGTACATCCTAATCCCGGCCCACCGACCGTGAAGAGCACCACGGAGACTCGCTATGATCACAACTTCAATGGCCTAAACAACATCACAGCTGATTTCACACGCGACGGCAGCGCCCGACAAGGTCCGGTCCACAACATGCAGACAAATAACTTTATTTAGCAACGGCCCACCTCACCTGATAAGAACGAACCCCAGCAAAGAGCTGGAGAAACAAGGATGGATTATTTGTCCCGGTTAACGTCCATGCTGGTTCCAAGACCTGCGTTCTCAAGCAGACCACCGCCTGAAGGAATGTGGCCGGTGACGAGACAAGGGCTTCCCCAACAGCAGCGTCATCAAGAGGATTTCCTCATGCGCCACACGGGCCCAAGACAACCGCAGGGTATCTCTCAGAGGGAAGCACAGGAAAACGGTGTTTTTTCCCCTGTTTCTTCCATCTCCTGGCACCACCGCTTGGCGTCGACGCGGGACAACAGCTTCACCCCTCCCCCACCCCCCCTCCTCCTCCTCCACCACCACCACCACCAGTCGATACCAGGACAACCGCATAGTATCCCACCGAGAGGAATGCTGGGAAACAGAGTTCTTTTCCCTGTTTTCCAAGCGGTCACTGGACATCTACATGGTTTTCCCCTGTGGGATCGGCGTGGAAACAGAGATTTTTTTCTCCCTGAGTTTCCCATTTTCCCAAACAGTCCTTTGCCTGGGGGAATTTGGCCGAGGTCGACACAAGGGTTTCCCCACATCCACCACCCCCACCCCCCCTCCCCCACGGCAGGTCTAAGGAAGGATATGCGGCCTCAAATCACCTCCACACCCCCCCCGCGGACATCACAAAGTCCCCCCCTCCCCCACCCACACCTCCGACCCCCCCCACCGACCCCCCAGAGCCTGTAAGGGACAATGGTTACTACTCAACTGAAGACATGGATGCCATCTCACATTGTTCACTTGAATGTTAACAGTCTTAAAAACTCAAACAAAATGTCTGAGCTGAGATCCATGTTTGGAAGTGGCAAGGTAGACATTATTTCATTCTCAGAAACTAAGTTGGATAATTCCATCAAAGACTTTGAGATTGAAATAAAGGGCTACAATGTCATCATAAAAGACAGAAATTTCTCTGGGGGTGGGGTTTGCATCTATGTGAGATCAGACATTATTTACGATGTGATCCCAGATATGGATAACAACCCCACTGAATCGGTCTGGGTTATGTTATACCCACATGCAAAACCACTGATAATTGGCGCCATCTACAGACCCCCAGATCAAAATGCTTTTTATGACTTGATTGAGGATCATGTGGCGGGTTTAGGAAACTCTGAGACGGTACTAATTGGTGACTTTAACACCTGTGTTCTGAAGAAAGACTCAGCTACCTTTAAGTCCCTCAGAAAGTTCTGTGACCTGCACAGCTTTACCCAGCTGATAAAGCATTTTACAAGGGTAGGCATTGCTTCTCAATCAATCATAGACCTAGTGTTGACAACGGACCAGTCCAGAATTTCCAAGAGTGGGGTGATTGAGTGCAGCTTAAGTGATCACAATATCATTTTCTGCACTCGGAAGATTCACGGACCTGGAGCTTATTGTCACAGGACAATCAGCTGCAGGTCTATGAAACACTACTCAAGTGATCTTCTAACAACAGCTCTTGAAAAAATGGACTGGTCCCATGTCCTAAATTGCACCTCTGTGGAGGAGTCCTGGTCCTGTTTCAAAAAAGCTTTTTTGTGTGTACTTGATAACATCGCACCCACAAAGGTGGTGAGGGTCAAAGCTAGCACAGAACCTTGGATGAAGGGTGACATTTTGAATGCCATCAAACTCAGGAACAAAAGCTACTCCGAGTTCAGGAAAAACAAAAGTGAGCAGCTACTTGAAAAGTGCAGAAATCTACGAAATGTAGTTACTAAATTGATCAGAAATGCCAAAAAGAATTTCTTAAATGAGAACATAGAGGCAAACAAAAGCCACCCACAAAAACTGTGGGAGGCACTAAAACAATTAGGCTGCAACGGAAAAATTCAGACAAAATCTACAAACATTTGCATTATTTCAAGTGGCTCGCTCACTACCGACAAGCAATTGGTAGCGGACTGTTTTAACAGTTTCTTCACCACAGTTGCAACCCAGTTGGTAAGCAAACTCCCTCAGCATTCAGGTCTGTACCACATTCGAGCTCACTATGAGAAACTAGGGGCTAAAAAATATTCCTTCTTTTTCAAAACTGTATTGACTGATGATGTGCAAAACAAACTCCTCGCCCTACAGCCAAACAAGGCCACCGGCCTTGACAACATCCCCACCAGATTCCTCAGAGACGCAGCGGTCTCCATTGCTCCCATAGTAGCCCACGTTACAAACTTATCCATCAGTCAGTGTCACGTCCCACAAGAATTCAAGTTGGCAAGAGTAATCCCTCTATATAAAAAAGGAAGCAAACTAGATCCTGGCAACTATAGGCCTGTTTCCATCCTTTGTTCCATCTCAAAGGTTATAGAGCGATCAATCCAAGAACAAATCAACAGCTACCTCAGCGAGCGTAAACTGTTGTTTGAATTCCAATCGGGCTTCAGAACATCCCACTCCACTGACACATGCCTACTATATTTGACCGATTACATCAAACGTGAGGTAGACTCTGGCAAATACTGTGGCATGGTCATGCTGGACCTCCAAAAGGCGTTTGACACTGTAAACCACGCAATTCTACTTGATAAGCTGAAGGCGATTGGTTTTGATTGCACATCACTAAATTGGATGAGATCTTACTTGGAGGGTAGAGAACAAGTGGTTGACATCAACGGAACCATGTCCTCATCCCTCCCGGTGAGCTGCGGGGTTCCTCAAGGCAGCATTCTAGGGCCGTTACTGTTCCTTCTATACATTAACGACATGAATGCTGCCTGTAACTGCAAACTGTTCCTGTTCGCTGATGACTCGGCAATCCTGATCTCGGGTGAGGACAAGTTGCAAGTTGAGGAAGCTCTCAGCTCTGAACTCTCAAAAATCCGTACCTGGCTTACCGATAACAAACTGTCACTACACCTTGGGAAAACTGAATCCATTCTATTTGGGACCAAACATTCCCTCAGTAAAATGAAGGTAAATGACTTCAAGGTCAAAGTCGATGACACAATCATCACTAGCAAAGAAGAGATTACCTATTTGGGATGTATTCTTGACAAATACCTGACAGGTGAAAGCATGGCAACAAAGGTGGTCAAAGGAGTAAACCAGAGAACCAGATTTATGGGCAGAGTTTCCTCTTTTGTCAACCCTCAGGCCCTCAGGACCCTCTCAGGGGCCCTGATTCAGCCCCTTTTTTGACTATGCTAGCTCCTCTTGGTACTCCAACACCTCAGTGTCACTGAAGACTAAGCTTCAAACCTCCCAAAAACAAACTGATTCGACTACTTCTCGGACTGGGGCCCATGACCCACCTCTCTCCCACTCACTTTGCCAGCCAAGGCTGGCTCAGGGTGGAAGACAGGGTTAAACAACTAAAAATGGGACTGGTCTTCAAAATTGTAAATGCAGATTTGCCCGAAATGCCCCCTATACCCGCATATCTGTATAAATACCTCGAAAAAGTTAGTGACACCCACAGCCACGAAACTAGAGGGAGCGTAAACAACAATCTGGTACCACCCACCCATAAAACAAACATGGGCAAATTCTCCTTCTATAGCACAGCCACCAAGGAATGGAATAGTCTAACACCATCCCTCAAAAAATGCAGTTCGCTGGGCTCATTCAAAACAGCAACTCATCTTTCTGGAGGCCTAAAGAGGAGCTAGTACCAGTTTCCCTGTAGACAGACGACCCCCCCCCTCCTCCTTTTTGTACATATTTTGTATTTCCTCATGCTTTTTTTGTATATAATTTTTATTTTTCCATGCTCCCCCCCCCCCCCCTTTTATTTTATTTTTTCATGCTTTTTTTTGTACATAGTGGTATTTTTTCTGTATTATCTGTATTTTCATGTTGATTTTTGAACTGTTTGGTTGCTACTATATATGTCTATGAAATTAATTCAAGGACCCCAACGGAAACAAGTCCGCAAGGACTTTTTTGGCCGGACCTTTTAGACAAAAGCATTATAAATGTAACTGTGTTATTTTACATTCTTTTGCCTAATAAAAATTTCAATCAATCAATCAATCAAAGGTTCTAAAGGTTTGAAAGGTTCTAAAGGTTTGAAAGGTTCTAAAGGTTTAAGAGGTTTGAAAGGTTTCAAAGGTTCTAAAGGTTTGAAAGGTTTGAAAGGTTTGAAAGGTTCGAAAGGTTCGAAAGGTTTGAAAGGTTTGAAAGGTCTGAAAGGTTTTAAAGGTTTGAAAGGTTGAAAGGTCTGAAAGGTTTGAAAGGTTTGAAAGGTTTGAAAGGTTAAAAGGTTTGAAAGGTTTGAAAGGTTGTAAAGGTTTTAAAGGTCTACGGTTCTAAAGGTTTGTCGGTGTTGAATAGTGTAAAATGTAGTTTTCTAGGGTAAAACTGTGGTTGCTAGGGTCTGATAGCCGGTTGCTAGGGTCTAATTGGTGGTTGCTAGGGTAAAACAGGTGGTTGCTAGGGTCTAATAAGCGGTTGCTAGGGTCCAATAGGGGGTTGCTAAGGTCTAATATGCAGTCTATATGGTCTAATATGCGGTTACTATGGTAAAACAGGTGGTTGCTAGGGTAAAACGGTGGTTGCTAGGGTCTAATCGGTGGTTGCTAGGGTATGATAGGTGGTTGCTATGGTCTAATATGGTGTTGCTAGGGTCTAATAAGCAGTTGCTAGTGTAGCTAAATAGGATTTCCCCATTGAAATGAATGGGATTTTTTTAGCAGTAAAAAGTGAAATATCTCTAAAAGTACAAATTATAAAAATAAAAAAAAAGATAGCCGACATGTCCTGAGTAGGCCGAATGTTGAAGAGTTGGAACGGAGTTTGTAGCTAAAAGTATGAAGGACTAGTTACGGTCCAAAAAACTGTCCCAAAAGCTGTGAAGATAACAGTAGTGTGATCGCTTTAGCGATCCCACAATAATAACACGCACACGCGCGTACACACACACATGTGTGTGTGTGTGTGTGTGTGTGTGTGTGTGTGTGTGTGGAAGGAGGTGCAGTCTGTTTTAAGAAGACTGAAACATGACTGGTGGACTGGCAAGGCCAGAGAAATCGAGAATTTTGCAGTGAAAAACGACATGCACAACTTCTACAATGCTGTGAAAACCATTCATGGCCCCAAGAACTCTTCTCTCTCACCTGTGAAGTCCGCTGATGGCTCAACCCTTATAAAGGACCAGAAGCAAGTTGTGGATAGATGGGCTGAACACTTCCAGACTCTCTTAAACCAACCTGCCACTCCTGATTTGGCAGTCCTGGAAGAGCTTCCCAGCTATCCAACCATTGAGGAGCTGGATCTTCAACCAACCTTCTCTGAAGTCCTGGCTGCGGTCAGGTCACTTAAAAACAACAAGACCCCTGGCCCTGATCATGGCATCCCTGCAGAGATCCTTAAACAGGGAGGCTATCTCTGCACCAGAGCAATTTTCCACTCCATTGCCGATGTATGGAAGCATGGAGCCGTCCCTCAACAATGGCGGGACGCAAACATCGTTACCATATATAAAGGGAAGGGTGAGAAGTCTGCCTGCGGCAATAGTAGGGGAATATCTCTCCTGTCTGTTGCCGGCAAGGTCCTTGCCAAAGTGATGCTGTGCAGACTCATACGGAGCGTAACAAAACACCTATTGCCCGAGTCTCAATGTGGCTTCAGGAAAAAACGCAGTACTGTGGACATGATTTTCACAACTCGCCAGCTACAAGAGAAGTGTAGAGAGCAACATCAAGACCTATACATGGCTTTTGTGGATTTATCAAAGGCCTTTGACACGGTCAACAGAGACTTGCTCTGGGCGGTCCTTCTCAGGGTAGGGTGCCCGCAGAAGTTTGTGAACATCCTACAAAGTTTTCACGAGGGGATGATGGCTCAGGTGACTACAGGAGGACAGGAGTCCAGGCCCTTCAGAGTATGCACAGGTGTCAGGCAGGGCTGTGTACTTGCACCTGTACTTTTCAACATCTTTCTCATGAGTGTTACCTGGCTACTGCACAAAGAGGTTGAGGGAAGTAGTGGTGTGTTAGTGGATTACAGGTTGGACGGGAACCTGTTTAACATCAGGAGGCTACAGGCTGCTGTAAAATCGAAACTGTAAACGTAGTGGAGTTACAGTATGCAGATGACTGTGCCTTTGTGGCACATACATCAGAGGCTCTGCAAGCAACACTGACAGCTGCTGTGAAGGCTTATAGCAGACTGGGTCTCACCGTAAACACGGCAAAGACTGAGGTACTCTGCCAGTGGAATTCCCCTCCCCCAACTCCACCACCATCACCTGTCTTCATCGTCAACGACAAGCCCTTAGCAGTAGTCCCAGATTTGAAATATCTAGGGAGTATTCTCTCTGACAACTGCAGTATGGACAATGATGTCCAAAACCGGATAAAGTCTGCCTCAGGCTCATTTGGTAGACTGCGTAAGAGGGTGTTTGTGAATAAAGACCTCAGCATTCACACCAAGGTTGCGGTCTATCAAGCCATCTGTGTCTCCACACTTCTCTACGGCTGTGAAGCTTGGACCCTGTATCGCCGCCACATCCATCAACTGGAGAACTTCAACATCAATTGTCTCCAGCGCATCCTTGGGCTAACCTGGCGCGACCGTGTACCACATACGGAAGTCCTGAAGAGAACGGGCACCAAAAGTATGGAGGCCACCTTTCTTCAGCACCAACTGCGATGGGTTGGCCACACCATTAGGATGCCAGACGACAGGCTCCCACGCCAACTGCTATATGGTCAGTTACATCATGGCCAGCGATCTGCAGGAGGTCAAAAGCGGAGATACATGGACCAGCTCAAAACGGCACTGAAGAGATGTGGACTACAGCATACCCAACTGGAAAGCTCTGCTTCAGAACGTCCTTTGTGGAGGCAACTATGCCATGCTGGACTTCAGCGTTTTGAAGAGGAGAGGAGTGAGGCGAGGGAAAGGAAACGCCAGGGGAGAAAGATGGCCACTGCAGCCAAGACCACAACAAATATTGACTTCATATGCCCCCACTGCAATAAACGATGTGGCTCTCGCATTGGACTCCACAGTCACCTCACAACTCACCAAAGGAAGAAGTAGAAGTCATCATCGGATACGATGGACTACCATAAGCAAGTAAGTGTGTGTGTGTGTGTGTGTGTGTGTGTGTGTGTGTGTGTGTGTGTGTGTGTGTGTGTGTGTGTGTGTGTGTGTGTGTGTGTGTGTGTGTGTGTGTGTGTGTGTGTGTGTGTGTGTCATTTGAGGTCCTTGGTGATGTGTACTTGAACTGTATGTGACAGTGTCACATTTTACTTGCTAATTATATTCAGAATAATGGCACCTTGAATCTCTATACTCTTACAAATTATTCGCCTCAACAATAAAATAACAGTTGCACTGCTTAAAGTGCGGGGTGCGTAATTATTGTGAACTCAAATTGAATTACTCAAATAGTAATGCTTGTCGACTACGCCACCTTTGATAAAGAGGAAGGTCCCCTATATACACACACTTTTCCTTTCAGGCTATTCACAGGTTTGAGTAATACCAGGTAAGTTTAGAATACTTTTGTATGAGAACAACACGGTAAAACCCAGGAGAGAACTGACACGAAACAGTTTTGTATAAAAAGGTAAGTACATTTATTGGGTCCCTAATACATCGGCTTCTCCGCCATAAAATACAAAGCAAAGCAAAAACCAAATTAACACTGGACTAATAAAACACCCTAACCTCCTATGGTGCCTACTATGCTAACTAAAATACAATACTAAAATACTACAATGATGTGCAAAGCGCAGGGTACAATATTAGCAACGAAATGTGCTACAATTACATAAGTAAAGTGCAGGTCCTAATAAAGTTCTAAATACTCATCAAGGGCATCACAGGTTCAAGGGGTTCGAATTAGGGTTTAACATTTTCCGGGAAATAGCTCATTTTAATTCCCGGGAATTTCAGACCTTTTCCCGGGCTTCCCGGGAATTCCCGTTAAAGGGTAAAAAAAAAAAAAGTGCCCACTAAAATGCATTTATATGTACTTAAATAGCCAATTTTACATCGAGGTGCCCAGATGTCCCTATTGTAATCACCTATCCTGTATTCCTAGTAAGCATTGACACCTATCTATTTGCTATTAAATATGCAAGAAAATGATCAGATTTAGAACAAGATGTTCCATACCATAGCCTGCATATCGGGAGGTGATTGGGGTAGCCACCTGTGTGACACCGGCACTGCTGCTGCAGTAACTGTTTCTGACGTGACGTTACGTTACGGGACTGTTTGCTCTTGTTTTGGGGATTCTGTATCTTAGATATAATGCAGCCACTCCATCCAGTGCCTCAGTAGAAAGACTCTTTAGCCTGGGGAGCCTGATTCTGTGTCCAAAGAGGAACAGGCTATCAGATCAAAAGTTTGAGAGGCTTCTCCTTTTGAGGTACAACCATTGGTTTGAGGGCTAGGAAGGAAGAAATGAATGGATGGATATTTTCTGGGGATAAATAGTGATATTTTATTTGGAGAGGGGTAGACAGAGAGAGAATACGTCTATACCACTACTCTCTGCTGGACTTGGAGTCTTGGAGTATTGTGAACTGTTAACCCATTTATGTTTTGGTTGAATACCTCTTGTTATGCATTGCACAGACATTGCAGCCTTACTGAAAAGCATGTCAAGGTATTACTTTTGCTATGCTAAATGGCCAGATGTGAGGTAAATTATTTCACTGTTAGTTTCTCTTTGTGAGGCTGAAAATGGTTTGTTTGTTTTCAGTGTCAGTCTAACAGTTTATTGTTTATTTAATTGTTACTGCCAAAAGTGTGGTTCTTGTTAATTTGTACACTGCCAAAAGAGTGTAGTTCTTGTTAATTTGTACACTGCCAAAAGAGTGTAGTTGTTCATTTGTACACTGCCAAAATAGTGTAGTTGTTTTTCTTGCACACTGTCAAAATAGTATTGTTGTTTAACTTACACTGCTATAAGAGTGTAGTCATTTTATTTCATATTGCAGTACTACATTGTTGTTTAACTTTACACTGCTAGAAGAGTGTAGTAATTTAGTGGGGGAACATAGAACCCGGGGAACATACAGTAGGATGACCCCAATAAAGATGCCTGTCAAAATGTATAAACATATCTTTTTGTTTTATTGTTCCACTACATTTCATGATAAGTGCAACAATGATGTCTTTTCTCTTACTGCGCCACAGAAACCACAATAAAAACACAAAAACTTGTTATTATTTTGAAAGTAAAGTAAATAGTTACTAGTTACTTTTATAATTTAGTAACTAATAACTAGTTAATTTTTGAGAGCAGTAACTATAATAGTTTAAAAGTAACTTGCCCAACACTGCCAATAAAACATTTCCAAAAAATGAAAACCTCCCGTTTGACCCTGTCACACACACACACACATATATATATACATATACATATACATATACATATACATATACATATACATATACATATACATATACATATACATATATATATCGTGGAAGCTGACCAACACCAAGACGCTGAGAGAGAGTAGTTTCACAAGAAAGTCATTTATTAAGGGAATTTAACATAGGTGGGGTGGGGAAGTGAATGCAAACAAACATAAATTGTCTTCCCAAATTCAGGGTACTTTCAACAACAGTCCTTTCAGTAGAATATCCCATAGGTTGCCTATAGAAATAGAAAAGCACTCCATTAGAAACAATTCAATGGCATAGATCAATCTTGGAGAACAGTGGAGTGTGTATCTTACCACCCGACAGCATCCTATGCAGAGGTAGAGTGAGCCCTCTGTGTTGAGGTGAGCTCCAGCTTTTATGGCCCAGGCTGATCAGAACCCAGGTGATTAATTATTTGGCAGCATCAGCTGTGTAAGAATAGTATAACTATTTTAAATGGCTTTCATATACTCTTGGGGATCTGACTAATATGACAAGTTGCTTATTGTGAACACAATACGCTACAAATTAATTAATATATGAATTTATTTGGATTTAAAAAAAACGTCGACCCGGCCCAGCCGGTGCCGACGGGCCGGGTCGGGTCCCGTTGGATTTGGGCTAAAATCTTAAGCACTTACATTTGGATCATCTGTGATTTTCATTTTGGCTGCTGTCTCGTTAAACCCAGCTGCGGGTGAATATTATATTATATATTATATATATTATATTATTATTATAATCCCCACGTAAATGCTACGTTCATGTAAATAACCATATTTGAACTGGGGACCCCCCCATTTTGTTTGACTCGGTTCCACAGATAAATATTGTGAAAATAGCAGATCTACAAGCTCACCAGGCGTTGGGAGCTCCATTGTGGTCTCGACCCACAGGTTGAGAACCACTGCATTAAAAGCTCCAAGCAAGTTACATGTCTAGTATGTTGTTGACCACGTAATGTAATGTTTTTGGTTTAGTGTTAGGCTACTCCGTGGCGCGCGCACGCCTCATGCACCGCTCGATCGCGCCTCATTGTTTATGCTGCCCAAAATAACAGATCTGTAAGCTGTCGACACGACATGATAGCTTGTATGTCTGTTATTTTGGGTAGGTAGGCGACGCACATACGCATCACAGCGATGTGTCTGGGTTTGAGAGGCTATGATTGATGTAAACTTAAAGTGTAGCTCTGTTCGGGATTATTGAACAAAGGTGGATGATGAAAGATAACGGGGACAATATGGATGTTTAAGTTAACTGCGTCACTTCAGAGGAAACTATGGAGCTACTTCAGAGATGTTTACACACCCCTGGAATCCATTAGAATGGTGGAAATAGAACAATAACAGCCAACGTGAGTACATATAGACCTTTCCTAAAACTGTCCAATTTATTATACCCATGTGCTACTGTATGTCTGTGTACCACCGCCCAGCCCTGTGGTCGACCAGCTGGAGGGCCATGGCTGCCTGTAAGAGCGTTGTCGCAACATGATGTAATTAATTATTTGGGAGCAGCCGGTGTGTACCAATAGTATAAATATTTTAAATGGCTTTCATATACTATTCCGGATCTGACTAATATGACAAGTTGCTTATTGTGAACACAATAGGCTACAAATTAATATAAAAATGTATTTGGATAAAATTAAAAAAAAGAAGGAAAACAAGCCCAATGTGGCTTATAATAACAATCAGACCAGGCAAAGAGGGGGGCTGGGACTTCCCAAATTATTGTTCTATCACTACGCCTTTAGCACAAGACACCTGGCTCATTAGACTCTCCCTCCTGAAAGAGCACCGCCCTGGTATCAGATTGAACAATTGGCTCTTTCCCCTCTTCCACCTCTTACCTGTTTATCCACAAAAAAGTCTCCCCAAGCTCAAGCGCACCCTGTCATTTCCTATTTAAAAGACACATGGAAAAAAATATGTCAAATTTTCAATACAAACCCATACCTTAACTCAGAATCAAGCATTTGGCGGAATCCTAAATTACACATTAACAAAACTAACAAACTAAAGGGATTCTTACATTGGGCGACTTATACAAAGAAAATTCTCTTAAATAATTTGATGATCTAGTTACAGAATTTGACCTTCCCAGATCTACATTTTGGCAATATTTGCAACTGAGGCACTTATTATGTGGAGTATTTGGTTCACCTAGAACTCTGCCTCAATATTCTGAACTGTTGAAGGGCACCACTATGGTGTTTGGGACAGGGCACGAGGCCTCATTTTACTATTCTAAGATCTTTATGGAAAATACCAAGGTACCTAATGTGTTGAAAATATTATCGGAGAAGGACTTGAACCTGGATATTGGAGTGGAGGAGTGGGATGAAATCTGCAAAAATTCAACAAAAATGTCTAAAGATATCAGAATCAGGTTGATTCAATTTAAAATTCACAACCGCTTCTATTGGACACCCTCACGGTTGCACAGACTTGGTCTTAAAGGAGCATTACACCCCTGGAAGAACTTGCAGTCACTCAATGTTAATCATATATATATTAATGATCTAGTATAATATAGTAGATAACAGTAGCAAAATTTCAAATTTGCACCCTATGGCCAGAAAAATATAGAAGTCTTGACTTTGACTGGATGACTGGGGTTTGGCTGCATTACTACAATGACCACAATGCTTTGGGGCACTGCACTTCCTTGTGGGGAGGAGGCTGCGTGGGGGCGTGGTCTACATTGTAACTTTCCCCTCCCAGTTCTCACTACAACAACATCAACAAACACATACAGCACATTGCATTGGCCAGTGTTGCCATGTCTGCTTATTATAAGCGGCTGGTTTCTAAAATGTAGTTGATATTTGGGCTCGTTTCCAAATGTTTTGATTGTTGTTTAAACCAGTGGTTCTCAAACATGTTCATGTACTTTTCCACGGACCCTCATCTGTGCACTGCGCGCCAACATATTTGCCAGGGAGACCCTACCAAAAATGTGTTGTTAAAATGTTTAAAAAATATTCCACATTTTGCACTTTTTTCCCCTCAAGATTTTTTGGAAAATAGCAGATCTACAAGCTCACACTGCGTCACATCGTTACGCGTTGTGAGCTTGTAGATCGGCAATTTTCAAATAACCCATGTCTAGGTTTCAAGTGCTCTTGGCACAGGTATTTTCTTTTGGGCTTGTTTTCATATACCTGGTTGCTTATTTCTCTCACAAGATCTGGCAACACTGAATGTTACGTTCCAACTCTTCCGACTTTTTTGTCTACCTTTGGATCACAAAACACGACATCGAAGCCATGTTCTTTCTTGGATCACGTGAAATACCCATTGCAAGTTTGCTATATCTATACCAGGATGTCAGTCCCATCATCACCGTGTCTTTGTTGCGCCAGCAAGCCAAGGTGAAACTATTAGTCTTGGCTGCTGTTCTATTGTGTTCTGTATTGATTTCATTGTATCTTATAGTAAACTAAATATATCATGTATAAATTAGCATAGTAACACTAAACGTGTGTGTCTGTGTGCGCGCACGCACGTGCATAATTTTTTTTTCTACATTCCATCCCACCATGTAGACAGTCCGGTGCTGGTGACGTGACGTCCATCTTCTACTTGGGAGTCGGGACATCCATGGAGATGCAGCATAGTAGTCAACAATATCATAATAAAACAAAACGTTTCATACTCATGTCATGTGTGACTCCTTATTTCTGAGAGCATAATGTTTCACTGTCATTTCCAGTTATATTCTTTGGACTAAACTTATAGAAAACATGGGCATTACTTTAGAATGACATGCTAATGTTCAAATACTCTTGTCATACACACAGCCTAATCGTTTTTTTCCTCTTTTTTCAAATGAGACCGTTTCATGCTTTCAATTGGTGTATATGGATAATATTAGGTTTTACTATAGCCTATTGTATCTAAGACCAGTAAAGTTGAATCCAATGTGCTGGGGTCCCCAGAAAAATTATGATTACATGTAGAAGTAAATACTAACAGAATGTACAAGAGTTTTTCACTATTATATCTGTAATGCAATTATGTACCATTCTGCCAAATGAAAGACCATCTCCTATCATGAAACAGTTCAAAAGAACCCTTATAGAATTGGGGTTCACATTTTGTCATTATGAATGCTTATACAATGTAGAATGTACCGTGATCAATGAGTAGAGCAAGCAGGGTGTAAATGTAATCGTTTTATTTAGAAAAAGAATATGGTTGTATCTCAAAAGGCGAGTCCCAGGGGTCTTCATCAGCCGAACGTTACTCCATTTCCGCAGGCAGGCGAAACAACATTCTGTCCTGTTGAAAAGAACACATTAGATTACACTTGTAGATTAAATAGATATCATCCCACGTGAAGCCTAATCTATACTAATATTGCATGCAAGCCGCAAATAGCAGACCTACAAGCTCACAAAGTGTCGAGTCTGACGCGTTGTGAGCTTGTAGATCTGCTATTTTCGGGACCCGGCGACGTAGCCCTGAAACATGACTGTCATGGGGGAACTTCAACCTGGTGTTTGCACTTTCTACATGTACAATCCGTACATCTACATAAACGTTCGGATTTCAAATAAAAAGTGCTTATCCCATGACCACGGATGTTACAATTTGAATCGGGTGGGTCTAAGTACCACCCACTGAGCCATAGTCGTCTATTAGACCTCCGTCTAAAACTGGGTTATAATTGGTCTAACAGTGAAAGTTTTTTAGCGGTCTAGGCTTAGCCTAGACGTTGATTAGCTGTTTTTTAAGCGTCTATATATAGACGTCTATATTATAGACGTCATTTCAACGTCTATAATATAGACGGTCTATAAATAGACGCTTAAAAAACAGCTAATCAACGTCTAGGCTAAGCCTAGACCGCTAAAAAACTTTCACTGTTAGACCAATTATAACCCCGTTTTAGCCTAGCCCTTAGACGTATTTTAGACGTCTAATAGCCCGAAAAATGCTCAGTGGGCAGTATCTTCCGTATTGTTTAATAAAAAAGCATTTTAATCCGATCAGTGGCCATTTATTATGCGACCCTTATGCGATCGGTTGGGAGGTTTATGAGAAAATGACCACCGATCAGATTAAAATGCTTTTATTTAAACAATACGGAAGATACGGGTACTTGCACCCAGCCAATTCAAATTGTAACATCCGTGGCCATGGCATAAGCACTTTATATTTGAAATCTGACAAGAGACAAAGCATAAATTTGGCTTGTCACACAAGTGGTTTAGCTTTGCATTTGGCTAGCTATGGAACGACAATGTAAACAACACTGCTCTGCGTGCATGCGTCTATCAGAAGTCAACTACACATTGTATACTACTACCCTAACTTTATTAATCTCTAACATTAAAGCAATCAAGTACAATTACACTTGGATTATTATGTCAAATTGGCATAACGTTTACAGCAATCATTACTTACTCTATAAAGTAATTAATCCAAGCTGTGTCCAGCATGATTTCAGCATACAGCCTGTTGAATTCCTCTGCGGTGGAGCTGCTCTTCTGTGTTTTATGGTTCAAATAAATATCTGTTGTGTTAGTATTCCTCCCACGGAGTGTTTACCGACGCGAGCAGGGAGAAAGAAGGCTGATCCCAATCTTTGGGAGACACCCCTTGGGGTGTGTGTGGGGTTGGTCTCACTGAGACACCATGTAGTGCGGACATAGGTGAGAACCCGCGGAAAACGTCATTTGACGCTATGGGCAGCAAAATCGGCGAAGTTCCCCTTTAAGGACACAGCTGAGTGTTGGAAGTGCAAGGACCCATCATCGGTGGGCACCCTAGTTCACGCTCTTTGGGACTGTCCCGTAATTGAGAGTTTTTGGAAGCAAATACATAACTGTATCTTAGAAATGACAAAGGTTGATTTTCCCTTCTGCCCCAGGCTTTACATACTGGGTGACCCAAAGCAGGTTGCCCACTGTGATTATGTGGATTTCATCCTGACTGCTATCATGATCGGTAGACAGGTTCTGATGAGGGGTTGGAAGGATGCTGGGAGTCCTTCTGTCCAAGAATGGTTTGTAGAGATTGGCAAAGTTGCTGCTTATGAGCAGATAACCTATAGGAGGTCTGACAGATTGGATAAATACATCCGTAAGTGGGGAGGCTATATAATGTATATTGCTAACAGGACTTGAGATGTGGTGGTAGCGCAACATACTGTTATTCTTTTTTTCCCCCTTTTACCTCATTGAATATAATTTATGTAAAGGAAATACCCAGGATTATTTGGCATTGTTTTTTGTTTTGTTCTTTTTAATTTAATGTATTGTATTGTATTGTATTGTATTGTATTGTATTGTATTGTATTGTATTGTATTGTATTGTATTGTATTGGTTTTTGTTGCATTTGTTGCATTTGTTGTCTATTTGTATGTCTGCTTCTGGTGTTTAACTCATTTTTTCTCCTTTTGTTTATATTCTACTTTTTGTGTATAACAAAAAATGAATAAACATTGAATCATAAAAAATATATATATATATCAGACCAGGCAACAGTGCAGAGAGGGAGATAGGAGAGCATATATTGGATCGGGGATGACGGCTAGCGCAGTCTTCTCTTAAAGGCAATGGCTTCTGGCACGGTGATTGGTTTTATCATTGTAACGCCCAAACCACACCTATGCATAATGTAAGGGGTAGCTCAGGTGTTTGGCGGGTGAGGGGGGTGCCACAGAATACCAAAGTTTGCGGGGAAACGCCTCTTGCCTAGTCCTAAATCAGTAATTAGTGGCTTAATCAACTTGAACCTGGAATAGGGCCGCTAGAGTTTAAGTGGTCGCATGGTATTATACGTCACAGACGCATCCCTTGAGGTTTTCAATACCCAGAAAACTGGCGAAAGTGGCCGTTTTCAGAAGGTCCAATCTGCTCAGTGAAACACATCAACTATTAAGAAAACAAGAAGATATGTTGACAAAGACACTCCATACATTTGGAAACATATTTTTATTTAAATCAATATCGTCTTCATTTAATGCAGTTTAATTTAAAAAGTAGGCTAACTCTCATATCCTCTCATAGGGAATGCATTGGCAGGTGCAGTTCATAGTTCTAAAGGACCTCGAGTAGCGGCGCTGTCTCAAAAGTGGGCGTGAATTTGTAGGCCTTCCGCTTCCGGCCGTGTGTCTCTATGGAGACACTCCACTATATATATATATATATATATATATATATATATATATATATATATATATATATATATATATGATATATATATATATATATATATATATATATATATATATATATATATATAATGATGCAGGGTTCAATGACAATGGAATGACGCAGCACAACAAGGAACCGTATCCACGGTAACGCAGTCAATGCACCACCTGCGTAGCCTGCTTGATAATGTTGACTGGGCGAATCAGAATCTGTAATGTGTAGTAGTATGAGTAGTTGTGCCGAGAGAGGAATGAGTAGTTGTCACTACTCACAATGAGTAGTTGTGCCGATTCCGTCGTAAATTCCCAATGGACGGCAGGGGCGTCAATTGGGTATGGCAAGGTATGGCAGGTGCCATCCCTTGGCTCCAGGAAAGAAAAAAATCTGAATAGTAGCCTAATGCAGGTGTAAATAAGACCATTGAGTTTGTATTGTGTTATAGGTACTAGACCATACCCGGTGAAGGGCGCAGGCGAAAGTAGTTGCAAACTTGGGGTTATTGCACGTCCTGTCGTGCGGTTTCTCCCCCCCGCGCGTCCCGTCGTGCCGCCCCCCCTCCTCCCCCGCAGGCTAGCTCACTGGCAGAGCGTGACAGACGTTGGTGTTGCCATGTTGGCCGTTTGTAAGCGGTTTAGGGGCAATATTGGTGGTAGTGTGTTTTGGCGTTGGTTGTGAAAGTGCAGGTGGGTGTGGGGACGTGTTGTGAGCTTGTACATTGGCTGTTTTCCAAGAGGCAAGGTATATGTGTGAAGGCGCTTCGTTTGGCCTTCTTTTCATAGACCTTGTTGCTTGTTTCTCGCGCGAAACCTGGCAATGTTATCTCCCATTGTTTGACACATAAACGCTAATAAGAAGCTGAGATTTGATGAAATTGAAAAACGGGCTTCGTAGCTAAGTTCAGATGGTAATGGTCAATGGCTGTGTGCAAAATCAGAGCAATTGCTCCAGCCACTGAGGAGAACCGGGCAGCTTCACCATGACCCGACTACAGACAGAGTTAAATTATAGGAGTTATATAGAGATATTATTGTTATATAGAGAAAGCTAAGACTCTAAGATCGATAAAACACATACGAGTCTTAATCTAAGGCTATAAAAATCTCTGAGTAGGGAGGGAGTCTAGGTCTAGCTTTACACAAGTCCTTTAGTTGGGATAGAGTTGAGGGTATTCTGATACTGTTTTCTAATATTTCAATATAATGTCCTAATGTATGCTGATCTCTCATGTAGTTTAGTTTTTGCTGCTGATGTATAATCAATAATGTCCTCTCTGCACAGCCTACCAGGTGTTCTATTAAACTATAAGTACTGTTCAACTTCTGTTTGAATAAACCTAATGCTCAACATATTACATAAAGTAACTCTGTGATTGATTGATTGATTGAATATTTTATTAGGCAAAAAAATATAAAACAGCACAGTTACATTTAAAATACTTTGTCTAGAAGGTCTGTTCAAAAAGGTCCTTGCGGTCTTGTTTCCAATGAGGTCCTTGTTATTCAATTCAAGGTCATATATAGTGGCACCACAGTTCAAATATCAATACAAAAATACATAAAAAGATAACACTATGTACAAACAAAAAATAAAAAAAGCAGGGGAAAAAAATGATAATGCTATATGTACAAAATAAAGGGGGGGGGGGGTCGTCTGTCTAAATGAAGCATAGCGTTAGTTCACGCATGCATTCTGCTAGCTCCTCCTCCACCCCAGCCTCCACCTTTTGATTAGAGTCTGGCATAGGCATTGGCCCCCTGAAAGGTGAATTGTCAGGGTTGTTTTAAATGAGCCCAGCGAACTGCACTTTTTGAGGGATGGGGTTAGACCATTCCAAACCTGGGTGGCAGTGCTGTAGATGGAGAATTTGCCCATGTTTGTTTTATGGGTGGGTGGGTGGGTGGTACTAGAGGGAGCGTTGTTAACGCTCCTTCTAGTTTTGTGACTGTGGGTGTCGCTAACCTTTTGGAGGTATTTACTCAGATATGCGGGTATAGGGGGCATATCGGGCAAATTAGCATTTACAATTTTGAAGACCAATCCCATCTTTAGTTGTTTAACCCTGTCTTCTACCATGAGCCAGCATATAGGCTGGCAAAATGGGTGGGAGAAAGGTGGGTCATGGGCTCCAGTCCGAGGAGTAGCCGAATCAGTTTGTTTTGGGAGGTTTGAAGCTAGTCTTCAGTGACATCGAGATGTTGGAGTACCAAGAGGTGCATGCATAGTCAAAGAGGGGCTGAATCAGGGCGCCTGAAAGGGTCCTGAGGGCATCCTTGGTGACAAAAGAGGAAACTGTGCCCATAAATCTGGTTCTCTGGTTAACTCTTTTGATCACCTTTGTAGCCATGCTTGCAGGCTTTGTAGGCATACCCTTGTGAATTGCTTTATGAGCTGTGTGGACTTCTGTTTCCGGAGTTTAAAAAAATATATGTGAGAATAGCATTCAGCACAATTTGTGCACCATAATACTTTAAAAAATCAATACTATGAGCTGTTATGCCTGAACAGGCTGTATAGTTTATTATGTATTATGATTCACTTGTAATGCAAGCATTATAGACATAATATTTTTTTCTAAAATAACAGGCGTAATAATATAAGCTTTATTTGTATATCACCTTTCATACAAAACAGATCAGAGTGCTTTACATTTAAGACATAAGAATAACAAAAACAGATCAAAACTAGAAAAAGTGCTCCTTCGAGCACAGGTCTCCGCCAGGTCAGGTACGTTATTGTGGCCTCCTGGTGGCGCTATAATAGGCCAATGTGAAAAGGGTGGCATTTATTGTTAGGCCTTTCACGGCAATCGGACACTGCATTCATGATTTGAGGCATTTTGTTCCAAAGATTTGTTTTGCTAAACTAGACCTGCTGGTGGCGCTATAACAGGCCAATGTGAAAAGGGTGGCATTTCTTCCTCGGCCTAGTGGGAATGTGCGTGTGAAATTTCACGGAAATCGCAAGCTGCGTTCATGATTTGAAGCATTGTGTTCAAAACGGACCAATCCTGCAAACTATGGAAGGTAACCTTAGGCAATGAGGAATATGGAAAATCGGACAGATCTGTGTTGATCACATGACTATAGAGATACTGTGTACCGATTTGCATGACGTTTGGATAAAATCTGTAGGAGTAATATAAACAAATGGGTTTTGCACAAATCGGCCTCCTGGTGGCGCTATAACAGGCCCATGTGAAAAAATTGGGGATTGGCATCCAGGGAGTATGTGTGTACAGTTTCGCAGCGACTGGGCCAACGGTGCCGGAGATTAGCTGCTAACGGACGGACAGGACACACGGACACATGGACGGACGGACACATTTTCCCAGATTCCATCCTCATTGGCTAAGGTTGGCTTCCAAAGTTTGCAGGATTGGTCCGTTTTGAACAAAATGCCTCAAATCATACATACATAACGTACCTGACCTGGCGGAGACCTGTTCTCCGAGGAGCACTTTTTCTAGTTTACTTATTTTTTTTTGCATTTTGTGTGCATGGTTTTAATATCCACTGCGGACTGACTTACCACCTTTACTACCTCTATGTTCCTCTTCCTCCATGGTAACTGATTGGCGAGACTCCATGATTGGACCTCACTTCTGTGTATGTCCCCTAGTACATACAGTATAATATGTCTATTCATATTAAGTTGATTTACCTAATGAAGGTCAGTTTACCAAAATCTTCTCTGTTAAATACAGTTTTTTTTAGTGAAGATAGTGTGCAGGACCACTTCTTTTTACTCTAAACTGGCTTCTCTCTCCTAGCCTGGCATGGCCAGACTAATATCACTGCGTAGATATTAGTCTGGAATCTCTGTGTGGAACCTGCATTTACAAGGGGTGGATAAAAAAATGCCTCTGGTGATAAACCTGCCCACATTTGCATACTGGGCCCTGAGTGCCCCACAATCTCGGGATCCATTCACAACCGAGCGGAGCCATGCAGACCAAATCTGCCAAGGGCTATTTGTTATTTTTGCATTGGCATATTTGTTTGGTTTCCAGGCTATCTCTCTCCTACACACACGTCCTTTCTAAGTAGTTGTGCAAAAGGACAGTATCTGCTAACCTATTTAGAGTTTAGAAGACTTTAGAATTTAGGATTAGTAAAGTGTAGAATTTTGGACCACCATTTTTACAAATACTGAACTTGTTTTAAATGAAGCCAATATTGTGATGTATACATATGATTCTACAAATTATGTCCACATTAAATCCAATGAGTTGAATACCATTTTAAAGTTAGCCTTGCAATCAGTCGTTAAATGGATTAAGAATAATACACTTGTTCTGAATGTTAATACGACTTACAGCATTGTTTTTTGATTCAAACCACTCTCTTAATAGGAAACAAGTTTTAAATATTTGCATAAATGTTGTGTTGATTAACCAACTATTATCTCAGACAGTACCTTGGGCAAAACACATAAATAAGATAGATATATAAGATTGCTAGGATGAGAAATAGTACTTCTGTAATGTGCAAAATGTTTGATACAAAGGAACCAAACGGGGGATTCAGGCTTTATTGTCCAATCTGTATTATTTCTCAGCATTATGATCTAGTGCTACAATGAATAAAATAAAGACATTATGAATGGTACAAAACAGAGCAGTGGGAATAGGGTTCCGTTCCGAAATGCTGTTGTAGTGCACAATTGTCTAGCTTGCTTATTTATTAAAAACATTATTCTGTTCATTAAGAGTGCGTTCGGATATGCGCACCGGGAGCACACTCACCTATTGGTTTGTATTGGACCAGTGCGCTCAGTGCCTTATATCCAAACGCACCCTAAATAAATAACTTTTGCAAAGACTCTTGACTCTTGTATAATACACGTTTACTCCAGGAAGAATCATGGTGCTAATGGTGGATCCTAAACAAAACGATCTTCATTCAGGTTGTGATTTGACCTCGGCTGTCGGCTGTGATGCTTTTGAAATAGAGCTGCACTTTAACCCTTGTTTCCATGACGATGAAGATGGATCCGTGCTTGTGTGTAAATCAAATACTGAAGCCTGATTTATACATGGTTAACAATAGCAGATCTACAAGCTCACAACGTGACGTGCTATGTTGCATTGTGAGCTTGTAGATCTGCTATTTTCGGTGCATGACAGTATGTGCAAAATGAGGCATAAGGAGGAGGCGATGAATGCATGCTGGAGTTTTGAAAAAAACAAAGTGGTGATATTATCTTTCAAAATGTTTGTTTAATTCAATCTGTTTAATTCAAAGTGAGGTGCATTTGTGCTCCATTCTGTATGTATTTATTCATAATTGTTGAACTAATAATGATTGTCGACATGGAGGAGGACTGTCAGTAAATAATATCTTGTATTAACCTTAGACCTAGAGTCTTCAGGTCAAATTGATCCATTTTAAAATCAAGGAGAAAAAAAAAGAAAAAAAATTCAGGCCATGGAGAGTGGGGGCTCAGTACACTATATTATTTTCTTTTGACACTTTTGTCACTCATTGTTGTGAAGCTAAATGGAGACATGTTGTAATGGCAGCTTTCTATGTTACTTAATAAGACCATCAAAACCATCTTTAGGGATCAATCCTTTGTTTATTTGTATTCATCATCAGGTTACAGAGGAGCAGCATGCCTGCCTCCCAGGTCCCTCCCAACACAAATGTCCCCCACATATTTATACAGGCAGGAGCAGTACACAGAGGTAACACATGGTAACTCCTTACATGGGCATGGGCCTATTGTATACAGTAGCTGACACCAATAGTTACTTACAGCACACCCCTTATCAGCACTTTGGAGGAACATACAGTTTAGGATATTTTGTTAAAGGTTTCATGACATTCAGTTTTACAACACATTAAAAGTATTTATCATGGTCCTTCAAACGTGTAAAAGTTTTAACTGAAAAATCCACTCCAGTGATCCATGGCATGATTTTTTCTCTAAAGCCTTTTCAACTGCAATGAAAAAATGAATCTTTGCCTGCGGTTGTCGCTGTTGAGGGATTTTGACTGTCAATCATCTCCTCTGCTCTGCACCCCCCCAAGGAATGGATATGGGATGGGAGGGGCGGAGAGGAGATAGGGCGGGATTAATGGACTGTGACATCACAGTCAAGGGGCCAATCACAGATTACTTTTCAGCATTACTGTATCAGAATGTGTTGTTTTCTTATTAAAGGGATATTTCACTTTCAAAAAAACTTTTGGTCATTTTATCATCTACTCAGGCCGTTGTGAGCCCCCCAGACAGTTTATAAGTCGCTTGATTCAGTATTTAGATATTTTATATACATTTTATCAGACACGCCCCCTTCCTATACAAACCCATTGTAACTTCAAACTCCATTTTAACCATGTTAGATTCATCAAAAACACCCGTCCTTGGTTCTGGTGACTCATACCGCCCCCCTAATACGCGAGGGGGCCGTGTTTTTTCAATTACTTTTTTCATTGATTTTAAATATTTTTTTGGGAAAATGAAAAAAAGAAAATACAATAAAAAAATAAAAATAAATAAATGAAAAACATTATCGGAAAAACACGACCCCCTCACGCATCAGGAGGGCAGGGTGAGTCACCAGAACCAAGGACGGGTATTTTTGATGAATCTAACATGGTTAAAATGAAGTTTGAAGTTACAATGGGTTTGTATAGGAAGGGGGCGTGTCTGTTAAAATGAATATCAAATATCTAAATACTGAATCAAGCGACTTAAAAACTGTCTGGGGGGTTCACAAAGGCCTGAGTAGATGATAAAATGACCAAAAGTTTTTTTGAAAGTGAAATACCCCTTTAACTGTATTGTGAACTGTCCATTAACTCTTTTTAAATGTTATTTTAAGCAGTTTGTTTCTTAAAGTATGTTAATACATAACTATGGGGTTCCCAAACTTTTCAGGCCACAATTCCAATTGCTTTTTCCACTTCACAAGTTTTATTCATGTATTTGAAAATAATCATTGTGCTTAATGATGTAAAGAAATATAAATATAAACAGTTCTTGACAAAATGTTCTCTTCATTCAATCTTCATTATTTTAGGATAAACACATAGGATAACTATACAACTACAGGACCACATTAGAAACTAGAAAAAGTGCTCCTCGGAGCACAGGTCTCCGCCAGGTCAGGTAGGTGAGTGTGGACCAGCAATGTTCTGAATTCGCCAATCAGGATGGAATGTGAAAAATCGGACAGATCCGTCTTGATCACTTGACTATAGAGATAATATGTACCGGTTTGCGTGATGAATCAAGTTTTGTAAAAATCTGCCTCCTGGTGGCGCTATATATTAGGGCAATGTTGAAACGGTGGTATTTGTTCCTCAACGTAGTGTGAATGTGCGTGCAAAGTTTCACGGCAATTGGACACTGCGTTCATGATTTGCGGCATTTAGTTCAATACGAGCCATTCATGCAAACTTTAGATGTCAATCGTAGCCAATCAGAATGGAATATGAAAAATCAAACAGATCAGTCTTGATCTCATGACGATAGAGATCATGTGTAACGATTTATGTTAAATTTGGATATAATCTGAAGGAGTAATATCCAAAAATGCGTTTTACATAAGTCGGCCTCCTGGTGTTTTTCCTTGACCTGTTGGGAGTGCACATACAAAGTTGTAAACAGATCGGTGCAGTTACGGGTAAAAACACGAATTGTCCTGTTATAGCGCCACCATGAGGCTGATTAGAAAAATTTGAAGTGGCATTTCTTCCTATACGTGCAACATTTCACGGAAATTGTATGCTGTGTTCATGATTTGAGGCATTTTGTTCAACACAGAGCACTTCTTCAAACTTTGGAAGCCATTTTGAGCCAATCAGGATGGAATATGAAATATCTGAAAGACCCGTTTCGTTTAATGACTATAGAGATACTGTGTACCGATTTGCATGACGTTTGGACAAAATCTGTAGGAGTACTGTCAAAAAAAATGTGTTGCAAAAAGCGGCCTCCTGGTGGCGCTATAACAGGCCCATGTGAAAAATGTCAGGCAGAGGTTCTGAATTGGCATCCAGGGAGTGTGTGTGCACAGTTTCGCTGCGAGCAAGCCACCGGTGCCGGAGATTACAGTAGCTGTTCACAGACGGACACACACACGGACACACGGACGGAGGGACGGACGGACGGACGGACGGACGGACGGACGGACGGACGGACGGACGGACGGACGGACGGACGGACGGACGGACAGGGGGCAAAACATACTCTCTCGCCATTCCTTTCGGGACGGACAGGGGGCAAAACATACTCTCTCGCCATGCCTTTCGGCCTGGCGGAGACAATAAATGTTTCATTATACTGTGTTTATTCTGGGTATGTTATATTGTGTTCAACTTGTATAATTATTGTACCAAATAAAATAAATAATGAAAGCATACAAAAACACAATATGGGCGTTCCACAAGGCTGCAGAGGACATTACTTTCTTAAAAGACCCTTTTAAATGTCAAATTTGGTAAAAGGGATACCTTTTATAGAATTGAAGTACTTTGCTGGGTGTTTTAATTGTGGTGTATATTTATGTATTATCTTGTCTTGAATGTATGCATTGACCCGAGCAAAACCATTTTCCCTTGTGGATAATAAAGGACATAATCTAATCTAATCAATAAGATGAAAATAAAATGCTTTCGTATTCCTTCTTTCAATTGACTGTCAAAACAGTCAGGCAGTCCAGGCACTTTGATGAACTTTTACATAATAATCCAGTAATAGGTACACTGTCACCCACATTAACTTTAATCATATTTATGGTATTTGGAAGCATGTTGTGGATGTGTGTGGGCCATTCCTAGACTACATATTCTCCAAGCTTTCAATAGCGTCCTGTTGTGTATGCTCTTTCCATTCTTCAGGAATTTCTCCAACGCCCTTGAATTCTCTGCCATAATACTTCTCCAGTTGCTTTTGAAAGTGACACACAAACCATTTCCAGTATGTCAGTTTTGATTCATCAGGGGTAATTCTCCAGTTAGCACATTCTGGACATTTCCGATAGTCTTTGTATAGAATGGCCTCCTCTGAACTTAATGTAGGGAAGAAAGAGTCATCACTTGCAACCTGTGTTGTGCAGAAATCAATGTTAAATAACTTTGTACCTCTATAGTAGCCTCCATAAACTGCATTTGGGCGATGAAAAGGGACACTGTGATCATCAGGGCTGTGATCCTCAACAGTGTTGGTACAAATGGCACTACAGAAAGGACACTGTACCCAGCAACACTTGCACAGTTGGTCGATAAGAATTGACACACACACAGTCTTCAACCGGACATCCTCCTGGTTGGTTAAGAGGCTGTTCAAATCTGCCTCCATAGACTTAAGGTGATTCTCAATCTGCTCTTTAAGAAAGTCAAACTTGTTTATGTCCTTAAGATGATCATAGCAGTCGGTGGCAACACGTAGGTCATCTTTTAACAGACTGGAAAACTCCTTCAACCACATGCTGGTGTCTCCACTCTGCTTTTTTACTATTTCTGTTACATCATGCACTGCTTGCTTCAGAAGACGGACTATATCCTCCACATTTTTCTTCATGATATTGAGTACCTTGTTCTGATTGTTGGATATGTATTCCTCAACAGATGTTTTAATAAATAGCTCCATGTGTTTCCTTGATATAGTTAATGTAACTGTCAAAGTCTTCATCTTTTGCCAGTGATTGTAAAACATGTTTCTCCAAGTTCACCCTATTTGCACTGAAGGGAGGGTGACTACATCGTATCTCTCCAGCCAGGGCAAGGGCACTCTTGTCATAGATAGGCTGAACTGCAGACACCTTCAGTTTGCTACAAAGTAGTTCACCAAGCACAGCGGCAGAGGAGCTACCTCTACAAAAGCTACTGAATACATTATAGAATTGTCCCTTTTGGTTTTCCAAATATGCACACGCATCATTGTTCTTTTGGAATTCATTGTGAGCATTTTGAAAATATGCCATTGCAATTGCACAGGCATTAAGTAATAGATCAAGTTTGAACTCCTTCTTGAGGCCGATGAGGGATTCAAAATCTTTCACTTGTTCTTCCACATTTTTTGCTACTTCATGCATGTAGCTATTATGGTAGCCTTCTGTGTCAACAGGTTTCTCCTTCATTAAGACATTGGTTTGTGTCTCAACTTTGGCAATGAGGGCTTTTAGCAGATCGTTATGATTAATCTCTTTTGTTGAACTTGTTGAACTAAACCATGAGGCAACCTTTTTGAAAGCCTTCGTGAAAACTTCAGCTGTGCTCAATGTGTTTTGCATATTGGCTATGCAATCAGAATAATTCCCTTGCTTGGATATGTCTTTACTGCTATTGCGGCTGGCTATAAGACTCCACTCATATCCCATATCTTGAAGGATAGAATAAACATCCTCTTGAATGTTGATCTCCATTATGGGAGGAACATCTGCAGTGAGGTCAGTAACCCAACCTTTCCATAGAGTGTTAAACTCCTTTTCAAGTTCCGTTTCATCATTTGCCTTGCCTTTTAGCTTGCTGGCAAGCTCTTTGCTCTTGTGTAGAAGCTCATTTTCGTAAACTGTCTTCCTATCATCCCATTTCTTTCGAGCTTTCCTCTGCTGAATTATTTCCTCTAGCTTTTGTTTGGCTCCTGTCACTTGTTCATCGCGGAAAGCCTTAATTTTCTTTTCAAATTGTGTTTTCCATTGCACCAGTACATCTTTATCTTCATCAAAATATTCTTTCACTGCTTTTTCCACTTCTTCCCAAGTCTTATTAATTTCTTTGACAAGATCATTCTTATTAATCTTGTCAAGTCTTCCATTTTCAATTCTGTGGTGAAGTTGGTTTTCAATTGTCCGCATTCCTTGCCTTAAAGCCCAGGTCCATTTTGCATACTCTTCTTCAAGTTTTCTGTACAATGAAATTTCCATTGTGTTTTTGAAACTGAAAACAAAGTGTTCATTCAGCAGAGCATCCCAAAGGTCTTTAATGGTGCTGTTGAATTCTGAAAGTGTCATTCCTTTAGACTGTTTTGCTTTTGAGAGTATCAGGTTCTTCAGCTCTTGAATGTTTTCACTATAACCTGGGTTTGGAGGGGCCATGGGTGGATTGCCTTCCCAGAGCTGGGAAATGTATTTCACATCTTTGTCTACATCAAATGCAATGACATCACTGAAGAACTTGGCATCAAACGCTTCCTCTTTGGCAGCTAGTTTGGTCATCTCATCAAGATTTTCTTGTAGTCGTCTCTTTCCCACCTTATTTTTTTCACCAGCTTCAATAGCTGCAACATTCTGGTGAACGAACACACAACTTGGAGACAGTTTAACTTTCTTCATTCTCATGAAGGCCTGAACAGCAATATGAAGAATATCTTGCATCTCAGACAGATTCTCTCCAAAGATGTTGATTAAAGTCATATTTCCTAGACCAATGACAAATGTTGCCAATTCATTGTCATGGCGATAAGTGTCTTGCCCTGCCAGCTCAGGAGCACGTAGTCCTTCAGTGTCCACAACCAGGACATAGTCAAACTTGAAGTCTTCCTGGATCTCCTTTGATACTTTCACTAGCTGCATGAAGGCTCCTCTAGTGCACCTGCCAGAACTTACTGCAAACTTCAATCCAAACATTGCATTCAGCATTGTAGATTTTCCACTGCTCTGGATGCCTAAAACTGATAAAACAAAAACTCTCTTCTCGTCTCCAAGTTTGTTTTTCACTTCATCTAGAACACTAGTGATCCATGTTAAAGGCACATGAGCGGCATCTCCATCCATCAGCTCCATTGGGTGACCTGCTATCATAAGCTCTGCCGCCAGCTTAGGGTAATGAGACCAGTATCCTCTCTTGCTGGTAGATGCCTCTATAGAGGCTTCATAGAGTTGTCCTGTTTCTCTCAAGATGTGCTCAAATCCAACAGTTGATGACTGCAGTTCATCTGAAATTTCCCCCAACTCATTTTGCTTCTTCTTCAACATATCTGAGTTGCCATTATTCTTTTTCAAATGCAAGACCTCAGACCACTTAGCATCATATGCCTGGTTGAGTTCAGAAAGTTTATCTGAGAAGCTGTCATCCAGAAAGAATACAATCCATTTTAGGAAGTATAGTTTTTCATTCTCATCCAGAGACTGCAGGTTTTCAATAAACATCTGCATCAACTCACTGGATGGTTTGTCACATTGTTTCTGTCTTATCTGCTTCAGTTTCATTAGTTTTTCACTTTTTTTCATCTCTAGACTTTGAGCACCACAACTGTCTACTTTGAGGCAGGAGAGGTCTTTCTTTACTTTGCACCACTCATGCCACAATTGGCCATGGCATGGTAGAAATGTGCCTTTGATCTCTGAAAGCTCTTTTCCTTTGAGCAAATTTAGAATCTGCTGAGCAGCAAATTTCCCTTTTTGGCATGCAGGGTCTTCTTCATCTGTTTTGATTTCAGAGACATTTCCCATACTTTGAAGTTGGAAGGATGTATTTGTTGTTGACAAAATGTTTCTAATTACTCTTGTCATTTCTTCAGCCACATTTGACTGACTTCTATCCTTCACACCCATTATAAACTTTCCTGGTTTGATCTCCTTGGCAACAGAGTCATTATCAGCAAGGAGACAAATGAGAGGTTTTGGGCCCTTAAAGATGGAGTGCCATGATATTTTTCAACCCTAAAACCTGATCATAAGGTATTATTATTATGTAAGGATTTTTTTCAACAAAAAAAAAGTGTACAGTAAGTGTTAAAATGTTGTTTTTATGTAGACACACCCACCAGTGCATTAAGTATACCTGGTTCTCACCTTAGCACCTCCTCCACCACCTTAGCACCACCCACCTGTCCTAGTCCCTCCTCCTCCTCATGCCCACACCTGTTGTGTTATGATAATGAGGGGGAGGGTGTGGGCTTTGTGATGTCACTAAAGCGCTGTTTCTCTATTGGCACGTTTGACCCTCAAGGTTTCAGCCTCCAGGAAGAAACTCCAAATAGTCAGAGAAGACATAAAACACCATAAAAACACCACCGGGGGGCTTAATGAAGTTCTATCAACCTCATAGACACATGGAAAACAGAAAAAGTGCAAAAACATGGCACCACCTCTTTAACAAGCTCTGCCACCATTGTATCATCTCTTCTCAGAGTAGGTAAAAGGACAACATTAACTGAAGCCTTATCAATCAGTATTGCACGCTGTTTATCGTGTGTTAGAGCATCTCCATGGAGATTACAGAAGGCAACACAGTCAGAGAAAGCATCATTTGGTTTCCCAGCAGGACAGTACCAGGCAATCTCTGCCATACCATCTATCAGACAGTGAGATTTGGTGGCACCTGAACAATTCCTATGAAAGAACGTGCTGTGGCGGTTGTTGATTAAGGTATTCATCAGCTGAGATTTAGATGATGACACTGAGCCAAAGCGTAAAAATGACACCATAGGTGTCTCAGCTTGGCAAATAGGCAAATCCTTATTTGTTTTGGTACCTGAATGCATATCAGTTACCTTCCATGTTTTTCTTATTTGCCTAAATGTCCACAAAGGACACTGGATATCCATTGTGACAGGGTCAGGCACAAGCAAAGGTAAGGCATACTGACACTGTGATAGTTTGGTAATCATGTCCTGCCTGAGAAAGCTATCAGAGCAGTGAAACACAGCCATCTGAACATCCATTGGATTGATATGGCACTGCTTCATGCTCTGATCAGTGTTTACATTGGTCCTGTCAAAAACATCAAAGAAACTTTCTTCTCTGGAACCCTTGTCAGAATCTTGAGTGACTTTTACATTGTTTTCTACTGGAATGTACCTGGCTCTGTGGTCTAGCATTAACAATTTCTGAAGGAAAGCATGAACTAAATCTTTCTCAGTTATCTCATTGGGCTTCTTCATGGAAGAGCCTATTTGCAGAATGTCAGCAGTTGTTAACTTATCTAGGTAGTTGTCTTTAAGGTGAAGTCTGCAAAGCAGTTCATTAAATTCTCTTGAACGTTCTTTTTCTGGGCTGATCTTTTCAGAAATCTTCACAGATTGCTGTCCTTGGCCGACCTTTAAAACGAGCAATCAAACAAAAAAACGTCTATTAATAAAATCAGATATGGAGCAAAAAGCCCTGAAGGTCTTGTGACACCAAATACAGTTCTCTATCGTATCGAGACTATCTCTCCACCCAACATATTTCATATCTATGGGGACCCCACCTCGCTTAAAATGTGGATACAACAGTCGGACTGGCATGCACAGCCCTATATAAGGCCCAGGTGTGCGTGATTACACAGATTATTTGATCTCCACCGAGCATTCTAAGACGTGGGTCTTCTGAGCAGAAGTGTAGAGCAGAAATTATCAAGAACAGAATCTTTTTGGAAGATTTCTTTTGGAGAGAACTACTTACAAGTTGGCAGCTGTTGGAATCCACTGCAAAGTGCAGTTCAGAGAGCTGGTGTTAAGTCGCTCCTCTCGGGGTTGCTGTCACGGCTCATTTGTAGGCAAACAAACAAATTAAGGGAAGTGTGGACCAGTGGTGTAAAGTAACCAAGTTTATTCAAGTACTATACTTAAGTACAAATTTAAATGTATTTGTAGATCTTCTATTTTCAAAAGATTTGTATACATCTATACATTTGAAAAGTCCCGTCAGTGGAGACACTTGGCGGAGCGCTGGTGGTCTGTCGAACACACCCTGGGGGGCCATTATAGCCCGCTTTACGGTGTATTACCGATTGGGTCGGTTTACACGTGCGTGGCGGGTCTGCCAGGGGTCCCCTGAATCAGTCATTGCACGTTATACAGCGTATTGCCGATCAGGTCGGTTTACGCGGCTGTGGCGTAGTTCGCTGGAGAACCGGGGTCGGTGATACCAGCGGAGCGCATCCGTACTGTCAGGGGCAAGCGGAGCGCACCATATATGGTGTGTTGCACGGTGGGGCCGTCTAACACCTAGGTGTGATTCTGCATGGTGGCGCACATCCACAACAAGGAAAGAGTTTGGAGTGCTCCAGTGAGCTTAATGTCAGAGTGTTTGTGTTGGAGCGCCTCAGTGCGACTGCAGAGTTCATGTGCAACCTCTTCCAGAGAAGATAGAGACACTAGAAACTCTGCTGGAGACACAAAACAAACTGCTGGACATTGAGTTTGATATGGACATCCATCCTAACAAATAAAAAACATACACAAACATATACAACATATATATATATATATATATATATATATATATATATATATATATATATATATATATATATGGGCTGGAGATGGAAACAGCGGAGTGGGGCTGTATGTGGGGCGTATATGCCCACAGAGGATGGCCATGACCAGTGTGGGCCCTGTCCCGGCCCTGGTCACGCCATAGCAGCTCGTGAGGATCCTGCCTCCTGTATGAATTGCTTCATCTTGCCAGCTAAGGCTAGGCAGGCCAGGTGCCTGGTGTGTTGCACGGCGGGGCCGTCGACACACCTAGGTCTAATTCTGCATGGTAGAATCCGGTCATCGAAGCCACGGAGTAAGCTCCTTGCTCATCCCGAGAATGCACAGAACCATGGCTGTATAGACTTAGATAGCCAACATAGGGGCTATTCTGTCACTGTATCAGCGCCCGCTTACACGGCACTTGTGTGACCATATAGCCCTGACCTTTAATGAGGAGCTGCAGGAACATGCTTGCAGGCTCCCTAGGCTGTTGGAGGAACAAGCAGGGCTATGGCTGCTCTCTGGTCGGTGAGGCGCCATTGGTGGCTGTCCTAGTCCAAGCTGCGGCAGGAGGACCGAGCTTGTCCGATGAAGCTGCCTATTGAGCCATCGGCCATGTTCGGCCAAGGGGCCAGTGCCTGGCTACAACGAGCTAAGGAGACTCTTGGATGTGCACGGGAGGTGATGGTAGGAATGCTCCGGCAGCTTGCCTCGGCAGCTCCTCGAGCTGCTTGCCTCTGCAGCTCCTCGGGCTGCACAACCCCAGTCGGGTTTGGCAGTTCCAGGTGACCTACGGGTCTGGTTGGAGGCCAACCGGCGTGGTAGGGCTAGATGTGCTCAGCGTGCTGGGCGGGCCCAGTGCCCCCCCGAGCCCACGCCTCAGTCCTGACGGTTCTGGGAACCCAGCCCCCTGCTGCTGTCTCTCGGGACAGTAGCTGTCCTGGAAGACAATTCAGGTGGACCCCTGGGTGGGTTCCACAGGGGGCTCAACAGGGGTTGAAACCCCTGCGCTCCAGGATGTTGACAGTGCTGAGGGTCTGACAGGCCATCCTCCAAGGCGACTGGCTTGCCATGCTCGACCGGGGGATGCTTATTCTCAGATCCCAAGATCTGATGCACTGACGCTATCTCGGGTTCGTCTTAGACGATAGAACCTTCGAGTTCTGTGTCCTCCCATTCGCTATATATCTAGCCCCCACACGTTACAAGGTGCTTGGACGCAGTCCTGGGACCTTGGCGTCAGGAGAGCCTTTACAACCTAAATTGGATGACGGCTGGTGTGTGCTTGCTCAAAGGTGCAGTGCCACAACAATGTGGCCAGGCTCCTGCAGCACATTGGGCACCTAGGCCGGCGCCTCAACATGAGGGTTTGCAGGCGTCAGCTCTCACAGTCCGCAGGGTTCCTCGACATGTGTTAGAGGCCAAAGCAGGGACTCTGTCCATTGCTCCAGCGGGACGGGCCACCCTCAGGGCTTGCTCGTCCTGATTTTCAGTTGAGGGCCAGGTTGACGTGTAGGCTGTGCCTCCGCCATTTGGGGCTGATGGCAGCCACGGCACACATTGTGCCCCCGGCTCTCCTGAACATGCGGCCAGTGCATTCCTTGTCAATCACAGTCATGCACCATACGGGGCGTATCGCTGGCGGGGTCAGCTAACGCGTTCGGGTCTATAGTTCCGTCTGTGCGGTGACACAGTGGAGCATGCGAGACTGCCAGGGGTGAGCAGAACGCACCATACGGGTGTGCCAATGCATGTCCAGTTACGCAGGGTGGGGCAGCCAGCACCCCTTTCACTGAGTGTGTGCTGGCCTCCGCAGCAGGACATGGCCTTCACCAGTCGCATCTGTAAGGATAATTGTGGAGTTGCAAGCTCTGTCAGTCCATGAGGAGCCTTGCAGGTCTAGGCCCAGATGATGGGGGAGTATTGTTACGCCCCAGCGGCCTTTCTCCCCAAAGTTCATCCCAATCAGGTGTTTGAGCTCTGTCCTCTCTTTGACATGCAGACAGATGGAGTACAAAGACAGAGTCGGTCCCCACTCTGCCCTGTTAGAGCGTTAGAGTCGTACGTCAGGGCCACACAGGCCCACAGAGTAACGGACCAGTGCTTCGGGTGCTAAGCAGGAGTGCTTGGACCACTGCCGAAGGCTAGGCTGTCCCACTGGATCATAGAAGTGATACAGCAGGCATACAAGCATGCAGGAGTACCAGTGCCGCCTGAGTGTGGGCACACTCGACCCGTGGGACGGCGGCCTTCTGGGCGCTGTGGAATGGTGTGTCTCTGACAGAGGTCCGCACAGCAGCGACATGGCCCGACATGGGCCCTTTGGGGAGTCGGTCTTGTGTGCTACTCAGTGGTGTCACCGTCACCTCCACCAGTCAAGTCGGCCTTGCGTCTGGCGGGCTGGCTTGAGCGGCCCATCTCCCCTGTGATCACTGGCCCTGGCGGCGGATGGCGTCTGGCTGTCCAGTCACCCCAGGGGTTGTAAATATTTTACATTGTGCATAATTGTAAATATTTTAAATCGAACGTACTGTACTTGTAAATATTTTAATTGCAGTATGTGCTGGATCGGAGCCCACTGGTGTTGGCTCCTGGGGTCTGGGACTGATTCGCTTCCTCACGAGGTGTCTTACAGAGTTCCCCATACATATGAAATATGTTGGGTGGAGAGATAGTCTCGATGTGATAGAGAACGTTCGGTTTTGTTGTAACCTTTGTTCTCTGAGTGAAGAGACTATCTCTCCACCTCGATGTCGCTCGTCAGCGGTGTAGATCAAAGTAAAACCAGTGTAATCACGCACACCTGGGCCTTATATAGAGCTGTGCGTGCCAGTAGGACTGGTGTGTCTTAAAGAAATATCCACGTTTTAAGCGAGGTGGGGTCATTCCCCATACATATGAAATATGTTGGGTGGAAAGGTAGTCTCTTAACTCAGAGAACAAGGCTACAACGTAACCAAACGTTATCTTACCTCAGCCGTGTTCTTGATGCTAACTTCCTTGAAGGAACCTATTTGTATAAACAAATACAGGTTAAACCATTACAGAACTCAATGCTGTGTTGTTTAAATATAATCTGTCATAACTCATGTTTCCCTGAAGGTCAGTGTAATACATTTTGAGGTCTTCAGTTACAAGTTTACTGGTTTTAATAAGCATTCAGTATGTTCACTTGTGAGAATGTGTTGTATGTTCCTAATTTGCAATTAAATCTTTGTTAAGGGTTTTTACCTGTCTCACTTGGAGCAGGAACAGTGCTGCTGGTATCTGAAGACTTGTTTTCAGGTGTTGCGTTGTCATCTTCTCCAACATCTGTCAACTCTGAGCTTCCAGCATCAACAGCTTTGAGTTCAATCTAAGAAAACAGGACATTTTCTTTAAACATTTGTATTGTACTTAAAGGGATATTTCACTTTCAAAAAAACTTTGGGTCATTTTATCATCTACTTAGGCTTTTGTTTTGCTTGATTCACTATTCAGATATTTGATATTCATACAAATCAGACACGCCCCCTTCCTATACAAACCCATTATAACTTCAAACTAAATTTTTAACATGTTAGATTAATCAAAAACACCCGTCTTGGTTCTGGTGACTCACCCTGCCCTCCTAATATGCGAGGGGGCCGTGTTTTTTCGATTACTTTTTTCATTTATTTTATTTAATTTTTTTATTGTGTTCAATTTTTTTCATTTTCCAAAAAAAATATTAAAAAGAAATGAAAAAAGTTATCGAAAGAACACGGCTCCCTCACGTATTAGGAGGGCAGGGTGAGTCACCAGAACCAAGGACGGGTATTTTTGATGAATCTAACATGTTAAAAATGGAGTTTGAAATTATAATGGGTTTGTATAGGAAGGGGGCGTGTCTGATAAAATGTATATAAAATATCTAAATACTGAATCAAGCAACTTAAAAACAGTCTGGGTGGCTGACAAAAGCCTGAGTAGACGATAAAATGACCCAAAGTTTTTTTGAAAGTGAAATATCCCTTTAAGCTTTGTATAGGGGCTGATAATCTGATTTGTTTTATAAAATAAATGCACAAAAACAATACACTAATACATTTATAACCGTAAACACATGTACTCACAATTACAAACAAACACACACATCAAACACAAATGGACTCAACCACATGCGAGCAAACCAATACAGCACCACATGCATTCACCAGTTGTTCTAGAGTCTTTAACGACTATAACCATTGTTAAACAGTCCACAACGAGATGAAGAGTCCATGATTTATGAATAGAAGGGAAGGGAGTTCTCATACATTGTATAGTCTGATAGCTGTTGGCCCAATGATAGTCTGTACCAGTCTGTGTATTACTAATGGAATGTTCGCCATTGACCCTCCAATATATATAAGGTAACACATATGGAACTCTGTAAACCATTTCCTTCTAAAAACTAAAAACTGTATCTAATATAAATTCAAACCTTTAAAAACAAAATGACCAAAATTGTATGTAGATAAAAGTGGTTTAGTATAATCACATGTGGTGCAAAAAGCCTTTTAACATTCTTGAGAAACCAATAACTTGATCTTACCTTATCCTTGTTTGTGCTGCTATCCATGGAACCTACAGCATTTGTATAATCAAATATGTACAGATTTAATTATACAATTATACATTTACTGCAACAATCTCAATATTGCTTCAATTAAAGGCATTTTGTGATAGCTAATGTTTTCCTGAAAGTCAGTGCAATAATATCTGTACTTGGTCTGTACTTTATTCCCATCTACCCTGAATCTCTTCAGCACAATAACCTATATATATACTAACTCACAACACATCCAGAATATGGATGCTAGGATTCAAGTGGTTAAATTATTCTGTTACATATTACATTATTCTAATAATCGCTAAGCATGTTCAGTTGTGAGAATTTGTTATGTGTTCTTAACTTTTGGAACATCCAAGTAGTGAATTATTTAATGCAGGTTTTACCTGTCTCACCTGGAGCAGGAACAGTGCTGCTGGTATCTGAAGACTTGTTTTCACTTGTGTTGTCATCTTTTCTGATCTCTGAGCTTCCAGCATCAACAGCTTTGGGTTGACTCTAAGAAAATGTATACATTTCACATCTGAATGATCTACAGTACAAGCAACTTTTAACTTTGTTGTGTATCACAACTGCATAATGAATGACAATCTTAGTTGGTCAAGCCCAGTGGTGGGCAAAGTACTCAACCTCAGTACAGCAGTGTTGATTTTGACAGCAAATTTTGATTTAGTTTTAGTCATAGTCTTTTGAATAAAATTCCATTTAGTTTTAGTCATATTTTAGTCATCTGAAATGTTAAAATCTTTGTCTAGTTTTAGTCGACTAAATATCATAAGATTATAGTCATCTAAATCCACAGTTGATTTAGTCGACTAAAATGTATTTTGGAGGTGCCTTGATGGCGTCGTAATGGCTGATTTTACACTTGGTTGCATGCTGCAACGCGTTGATAGCTTGTAGATCGGCTATTTTCAGAGCGTAACACCCGAGCGGAACCAAGCATAAAATGACTTGTCTTTTAGTTCTACTGGATCTCTTCCCCACTAGTCCCTTACTAACATTTTAGTCTAGTTCTTATTTGTTGACACAATTGACAATATGTTTAGTCTTAGTCTTAGTCATCATAGCTTAGTTTTTATTTAGTTTTTATTTAGTTTTTGTCAGTGATAAAAGATTTTTCGTCATAGTTTTAGTCGACAAAATCAACACTGCAGTACAGTAGTAGTCGAAGTATACAGTAGATACTCCTGGTAAAATTTTACTCAACTACTAGTGAAAGTTAGTTGTTCATTCAAATTTGTACTTGAGTTAAAGTACTAGAGTACCTGATTTTAAAAATATTCAAAAGTACATGCTATAAAAAATACTTGAGTATGCAAAAGTGCAAATGGCAAAGCAAATGTTCTTTTTAATATCCAAAACAACTGATCTACAAGCTCACAACATGCCACCTAGCACCACATTTTGAGCTTGTACATATGCTATTTTCACTATTATTAATAGAGCTTATCTAAGTGATTAATTCATAATACATTTTTTAAGTTAGTAAGTAAGAGTCAAAAGTACAATATTTTGTCCTTTAAGTGAAGGGGAGTCAAAGTCATAAGATGGATTTAATATGGACCTCAGTACATGGCCTTGCAATAACATTAGCTTAAATAGTAAAATGGTTTAAATAATGTACATTGGACAAAAGCTTTCAACGGTCTTATGCCACCAAATACAAATTATCTTACCTTATCCTTGTTCTTAGTCATGTCTTTATCAATGGCGCCTATAGATACAGGTTGAACATATGCAGTAAGTACCTCCACTTAGCTTAATTTAAACATAAGTTTATATGTTTTTTTTTTTTCCCTGGAAATCAGTGTAATAATCGTTGAGTTATTACATGTTGAGTTAATGAACACTGCAGTGTGTTCAGTTGTCAGAATTTGTTGTGTGTTCATAACTTTTAGAACATCCAAGCAGTGAATTATTGAATGCAGGTGTTTACCTGTCCGACTTGGATCAGGAACAGTGCTGCTGGTATCTGAAGACTTGTTTTCAGGTGTTGTGTTGTCATCTTCTCCAACTCTATCTGACATCTCTGCACTTCCAGCATCAACAGCTTTGAGGTCACTCTAAGAAGACAGGAATTTGTATTTAAATATTTGTATTGTACTTAAGCTTTGTATAGTGGCTAATAATCAGATTTGTGTCATGAAATAAATACACAAAAACAATTCACAACAATACACTAATGCATTCATATAACACATGTACTCTACTTCAAACAAACACACACATCAAACCCACATGAACTCAACAGCATGCGAGCAAACCAACACAGCACCACACACATTCACCTGTTGTTCAACAGTATGTGACTATAACAATTGTTAAACAGTCCACAACGGAATGAACAGTCCATCCATCCATCTAATTCTACAAAACGCAAAAGTCTGCGCTTCCCTGTGTCCCGGTTAATAGCGTCCCAGTAAATTCTTGGTTATCATTTCATTGTTTCGTTATACAATACAACAAGAACATGTAAAATGTCAGTAAAACGCTGGCCACAACGTTCTTGGCTTATTTAGGCATTGTTTCATCAACTTTTCATTGTTGCCTCTTTGGGGCATATTTATTTTCTTTCCACAATATTTCTGCCCCCTGTGAACCACACCGGAAAGGAACACCGCTAGCAACAGTTAGTCAAAATGGCTAATATCTACTTAAACATTTGCTACTTACTATGTCTTCGTAGCCACCGTAGCCATGTCCATATTCCCACCTTATTCCCACCCCAGCCACGTTAATATGTCCGTACTTTTACGTGTCCTACACATCCCAAAGCAAACTTCATTCACACACTCTTATAATGACTCGGTTTAAAACAACAGAAGACGTTCGACTTCTACCGTTTACAGGGTTGCTCGACTCGTGCAAGAAACAAGCAATCCGGTCTATGAAAATTGCTTCCGGTCTTGCTTGCCCAAAGTTGCTTATAATATGTGGACATGGCAACACTGCCCCTACATGGGTGTCAGGTTTAGCGAGAGAAACAAGCATCCAGGTCTATGAAAATTGCCTCCGGTCTTGCTAATCCAAAGTTGCTTCTAATAAGCGGACATGGTAACCGTCATGTCCATCACGTCACTGCTAACATACCAGGATGCGTCACTGGCGTCACTGTCTATCTCCCAAAGCCCCATAGTCCACAGCGACCCTTGAGGCACCTCAGTACCATTACAGTTCAATTGAAGTGTTGAAGTGTGAATCCGCCCTCAGACTTACGGACCTGTAAGGGTCCATTTGGTTCCATTAGTAGGCTACACGGTCAGAGTTACATACCTGTAAGGGTCCATTTGGTTCCATTTGTACATTCTCACCGTTACAGATCTGTAAGGGTGCATTTGGTTCCATTCGTAGGCTACTGTCCTATCAATAAAAAAAAAAGAAAGAGCCCCCCCAAAAAAACAACACACTTCTGGGGTAATTTAAACATCTACTTGGGCTTCTGTGTGCACCCCAGACCGTTTTTAAGTTGCTTGATTCAACATTTAGATATCTTTCATTTCATCAGACAAGAAAGAAAGAAATACACTTGGATAAAAAAGATGGCTGGACAGACACAGCCACATATTGTAGACACACAGACAGATCAATAATGTCAAAAGAGACTCTTCTTTTAGAAGGAGACCGTGTCTGAAGAGAAGAGAAGAGAAGAGAAGAGAAGAGAAGAGAAGAGAAGAGAAGAGAAGAGAAGAGAAGAGAAGAGAAGAGAAGAAACTGGTACACAGACCTGCATGTCCTCCTTCGGTACAGGCAGGTCTCTGGAATACTGCAGGATCTGGGCCACGTACATCATAATGGACTTCTCATCCGGGTCGTGAACATCCACATCTGCATCCAAATCACAAGCCTCCATAATCCAACTCACACCATATAGACTAAATCGCCCACTGCCATAGGCTAGGACAGTTCCTACTTTAAGCCAGTGCTATAACAGATTAGGCTAATATATACCAGTCTATACATTTTTGGTCTTTCACCAAACCTTCCCAGCACCATAAAACAAGTACAGTATCAGACACCCTGTTGATCAAATAAAGCATAACTGAGGAATAGTCAGGAATAACTGAGACAAACAAGCAAGTGTTTCATATGAAATCACAGCAACCGTCTGCTAAACTGTGAACATGACATATCACTGCTAGGGCAGAAGATCACATACAAAAGAAATAAGGGGATGACCGGGTGTCTACATGGTACACACACTAAATTAGTGGTTCTCAAATTAGTTAAAATCCAGTCTTCAGGACCCTGGTACAGCTGGTTTTCCATCCTAGCCGGCCTAACTAGACCCCGATTAGACAGCTAGAATTACAAAAACACCAGGTGAATGATCAGACCAGGCCTAACTACTCCATAATTATAGAGCTACAATCCCAAGGTCTTGAAGGATCCCTGGTACATAAGAGATAAGAATGTACTCTACTTGTTGTTTACATGCTACAGTATGTGTCAGAATGTGAACAAAGTGGCGTACCGTCAGGTTCCAGCAGTCTGGGAATCCGTAGCTCTCTCTCAGCAGTGCGAAAGGCCTCCTCCAGGTTCTGCTTGTTGGATTTGGTCCTGGTTGTGGAAAGGTCCACCAGGTCTGGTCGCAGGGCATTAAGGATGGCCAGGAACACTACCCCGCTGCGCCAACTGGCCTTAAAGTCCTTCACATTCAGAGTGCAGCCAGCCCTGAAGATGGAGAGACAGGTCGGAGAATTACACTGATGTATTAGTACTACTGGTTGTATATTGCCATAATGCTCTAATGTTACATCTAATATCTGGAAACTTCATCAGTTCTAACCATACCCTATGAGTGGAGCTCTGACCTCAAGTTCACTTGTACTGTATATTTAAAGCATTGTTATGGATCCATCTGTAAACTGAAGGATACTCAGCCAGCGGGTACATACTTATGACACTTATGGATCTATATGTAAACTGAAGGATACTCAGCCAGCGGGTACATACTTATGACACTGTTCTCTGACCCAGAGAAGCAGGGCTTTGTCGGCGGAGTGGCTGTGTAGTGGGGAGCTTCGAGGAGACAACGTGGAGGTGGAGCGACTGTCTAGACCGGCCAGGGACTTCATAGACGACTGACGGGAGCTGAACGACAGACTACTGGCCAGCTCCTCAATCTGCAAAAACAGCACAAGGGTATGGCAATGTATATATATATTTTTTTTTTTACATAAGTTGGCCTCCTGGTGGCACTTTAAAAGGCAGATGTGAAAAATGCAGGGCAAAGATTTTTCCTTGACCTCTTGGGAGTGCAAAGTTTTACACAGATCGTTGCAGTTATAGGTAAAAACACGAATTCGAGTGGCTTTTCTTCCTCGGCATAGTGGGAATGTGCGTGCAATTTAACGGAAATTGCATACTGTGTTCATGATTTGAGACATTTTGTTCAAAACGGAGCACTTCTGCAAACTTTGGAAGCCATTTTTAGCCAATCAGGCTGGAATATGAAAAATCTGAAAGACTTTTTCGTTTAATGACTATAGAGATACTGTGTACCGATTTGCGTGTTGTTTGGACAAATGCTGTAGGAGTACTGTCAAAAAATGTGTTTTAAAAAAAGCGGCCTCCTGGTTGCGCTATAACAGGCCAATCTGAAAAATTTGGGGCAAAGGTTCGGCTTTGGCATCCAGGGAGTGTGTGTGCACAGTTTCGCAGCGACCGGGCCAACGGTGCCGGAGATTAGCTGTTCACAGACGGACACACGGACGGACGGACAGGGTGCAAAACATACTCTTGCCATGCCTTTCAGCCTGGCGGAGACAATAAACAAAAGTTGTATCTGACTTTTAAGGGTATGTAATTCTCTCATAACCCAATAATGTTGAATACCTGAAAAACTGAGGTAAACACTGAACCAACACAGCAATCTCTCTCTTGTGTTCTTTGAATCTTACATGATACTGTCGAATGATGGTCCATATGAGTCCCAGGATGATGGAGGGCTTACCCTTGATGATGTCGGAAGTGTTAATATTGACTAGCTTGATCTGGGAAGAGAAAACATATTCTTTCTTACCAGGAAGACTAAAATGAATAGGAAAGGATTGCACATGTACTGAATGCACGCTCACACACACACGCAAGCACGCACGCACTCACGCACGCACGCACTCACGCACGCACGCACGCACTCACACACATAATGGCACTTACTGATTTCTTCTTTAAGAAGGACAGAGCTGTCTCAATATTGCTCCTCTGATGAAACATACTTCTGCCTCTCTCACGACCCTGGAAGAGACCATGCAATCAATCGGATGAAAGAACAGATGCTGTTTAGTGCTGAGCTGAGCCGGACTGGGCTGAGAAAGACCCACGTACATTTAGACAGACTTACTATTTGCTGCCCACTCATCACCTCCAGCAGATCCAGCAGCCTAGAGCCGTCACGAAAGTCATTGAACAGGTCCTGCACCAATGTACTTGGTGGCTCCCTCTGTCACAATACACACACACACACACACACACACACACACACACACACACACACACACACACACACACACACACACACACACACACACGTATAGTATAATAAATTACACTGTAATTCGCAAAGGGACTAGTTTCTCCAATATACATATAATACTGTACAGTACATTTTTATATATTGATAGGTCATTACTCCTACAGATTGTGTCCAAACATCACGTACATCGGTACACAGTATCTCTATAGTCATTAAACCAAATAGATCTGTCGGATTTTTCATATTCCATCCTGATTGGCCGTTTTGAACAAAATACCTCAAATCATGAACACAGCGTGCGATTGCCGCGAAACTTCGCACGCACATTCCGACTATGCAGAGGAAGGCATGCCACCCTTTTTCACATTGTCCTGTTATAGAACCACCATGAGGCCTGTTTTTTGCTAAACAATTCTTTTTATATTACTCCTACAGATTTTGTCCAAACATCACGCAAATCTGTATCTCTATAGTCATGATAGTTGTGATCAAGACGGATCTGTCTGATTGTTCATATTCCATCCTGATTGGCGAATTTCGAACATTGCTGGCCCACAATAACCTACCTGACCTGGCGGAGACCTGTGCTCTGAGGAGCACTTGTTCTAGTTGTGTAATAGATTAGTCCTATATTGCACTGATCAGAGCAATGGTCATTGAGTTATGACTACGCAGTCTGCCTATTTTAATGGCAGACCCCTGATCAGTGTTTGTGCCAAGTTTGGTGCGGATCGGAGCAATGGTGTGCCTCGCAATTCTGGATATTACATTTGTGACATCCACCCACCGTCGACCCATTATGCTATTTGTATAAGATTCCATTCCCTGAGAGTTCGACACACTGTATGACACACAACATGTGCGATGTGCAGTGTTGGGCGTGTTACTCAGTTACTTCTCCAAAAAAGTAACTGAGTTAGTATGGTATATCCAGGACTAAAGTATCGTTTCAAGCATATTTCTATGATTTTCCATTTAATTGGTAAAACAAGGTTTGTATTTAGGACTGAGTTTGACCTTTGGTCAAATAATGTAAGCCAGAGAGAGATTTCACCCAACTTAGTGTGGGCTCAGCTGTAATGCAATCAGTTCAGAGTTCCTGACCATTGTAGGAGGTGAGAGGCACAACAGTCGTTTTGATAAACCTTTTGTTTCATGGTTCAGAGGCATTGACACCCTCAGTCTTGTTTTGATCAGAAGAAGTCTTTTGTATTCATTTAAACTAATCAGAGTAATCATTGTTCCTTCCTGGGCCAATCAGCTACAGACAGGATATGTGTAGTGAATGGTTGGAAGCCAGGTCAAGATGACAGTAAAATATATACACTTTTATTATTCTTCAGTCTTAGGTCTGCAGTGTGTAGTTAAAATGATTAAAGTCTTGACAACTATGACTTGTGTTGTTAACAAAGAGAAATGTAATTTAAGGAAAATATTCAGTCTTGAAGTAACTGTTGTCTTTGTTAATTCATTGTATTTCTAACTGCTGTTTGCAATTGTGAATGTATAATGTGTGTGGACTTAATTTGAAGTTAATAAGATGTTAAACAAAGATTTCATAATATGAGCTTGTGTAAAAGTGTAGTTTTATAGATAAGGGTTAAAGTAAATTGTCACATGTTTAAAACTAGGCGGATGCTAATTCCTTGTGATGACTGAGAGAGGCTGGCCAAGAAGCCTTTTGTTTCTAAAAGCTTGTTTGTGAGTGGTCAAGACGGAGGACAGAGAGGAGGTCCTATTTCAAATGTCTGTCTGTATAAAGTATGATGTCTGGTGATTTGAGTTACACTCTGTGATTGGCAATGCAGATGTCAACGTCTATGGAAATAAATACATTTCTGTGGACAAACCCTCTTTCAAACTGGATTCTTGTGTATTCTTGCACTTAGGGAATAGTTAGGGAATAGTGATTTTCCTGTCTGATCATGGCCAATTTACGACATTAGTAACTGAATTACTCTATTGTAAAAGTAACTAGTTACTAGGAAAAGTAACTATTTGCGTGAAAAAGTTGTAATATGTCAAAGAATTTGGATTGTTTTTGGGAGCAGGTTTCACAAGCCAGGTGCATAGACAGTGTTGGGAAAGTTCACTTAAAATATGAACTAGTTCAAAGTTCAGTACACAAATTTTAACTAGTTCAGTTCATAGTTCATAATTCAAAACTTTGAACTAAAGTTCATGGTTCAAAAAATGAACTAGTTCAGTTCTTTTTCGCTCTTTTTTTTCAATATATATATATATATATATATATATATATATATATATATATATATATATATATATATATATATATAATTAATAAGGGTCTCTCTCTCAGCTAAGGGGTCCTTGACTTGAAAAACGTTGAATACCCAGGCCTGTGTTATTATATTATATGAATATAATCCAGGATTATGCCATTTGTAGCCATAATGTTTTAATAGCAGACCTACAAGCTCACAATGAGTTGCATCGCGTTGTGAGATTGTATATCTGCTATTTTAAGCACGGGACACCGTCGTGCTGCGAAGTGTAAATTAGGCTCTAGCCCAGAGAGAACAGCAGCAGCAGAGAGAGTAAGAAAAGGCATCAATAGCGAAAAGTTGTGAAAAATACTTTGTTTTAAACACAAGCAGTACACCCGGTCCCAGCAACGTTGTTGTTGTTCATGCGTGTGTGTAGCTAATACAGCGCAGAAGCTTTCTTTAATTACAAAATGATCTTGCGTCGGAGACACAACAACTTATAAACGGACATTTATTTTATAAAGCTAAGTGTTGCTTCTCTTGCATTTTTAACCCGAGGGGCTATCTGTAATCACAGAGCTGCATAGTAGTCTGTAGTCTGCACGTAGATGAGACTGTTCTCTGTTCTCTTTACTGGTCTGGTTGTTGAAGTTAGTTTGTTTGTGTGTGTGCGCCGCGCCGCGCTGGGTTTGTGTGTAAAAAATCACGAAGATATAAATACCAAGGATTCGTCAGTGATGTCATGTCACATGTCACTGCTTAAACAGCATCGAGTCTGTGTTACTTCCTGGTTGCGTAACAGCAAAAAGTAAAAGACTTCACTGTCGTATCCTTGGTATTTTTTCTAACCGTGTCATGTTTGCAGGGTCACCAGAGATTTCGACCCAGGACGATTCGACCCGGACCATTCGACCCGCTTTCGACCCGCTTGGACCTGACATTTCGACCCGGACCGCGAGAGAGAGAGACAGAGAGAGACAGAGAGAGAGAGAGAGAGACAGAGACGTAATAATAATAATATGTACATTGATTTACCAAACAATTATTATTTGTCTGTCAGGGTGAAACAAGCCCAAAGGCTTTCAAGCACAGCCATTGAGATAAAGTATAGTTTTGGACCATGACGGAGGCGCGCCGAATCAGCAGACCTTGAGGCCAAGGAGTCGCGCCCGAGCGCCTCCAGGCGCGAGTGCCCGCGACGACCGGCCGATGGTCTGCTATTCGACTAAGCGCCGTCCGAGTTATGTACCGATAGGCACAGAATCGTAAATAATATTGGTGGGGACTGCGTTACACAAACGCAGCACACTCCCAAAGCTGGCGCCGCCGGCAGCTCCGCGGAGCTGTAAGGCATACATTATTATTTCATTTAGAAAAGAAGGTTTACAAAAAAACTTATTTAAAAAAAAGTATGCAACTGGGGGAGCATGCTTACAATATTTACTCTTAAATATACTCAGGACCTCACCGTCACCTTGTACCTTCAGGACCTCACCACCGTCACCTTGTACTCTACTACCCTCTAGGGGTTACACAGATAATTCGACCCGGTAAATTTGGGTCGAGCTGACTCAAATTCGCGGCTGGGCGAATTGTCCTGGGTCGAAATCTCTGGTGACCGTTTGCAGCAGGACGAGCAGCAGCCCAGCCTGTAGTAGCGCTGCGCGCACACACAGACACACACACACACTGTCAGCCGGCCCGTGGTAACAGAAAGCTTGGGGACGCTTGACATAGTAACGGAGCACATTTCATTGTCAGTAACGGTAACTGCGTTGCAGCGATGGAAATTGTAATTAATTAGATTACTCGTTACTGGAAAAAATAACGGCGTTAGGTAACGCCGTTTATTTAAACGCCGTTATGCACAACACTGGCGATGTGTATATAATAATATTACATATTGAAATGTGAGTTTCCATTATAGTGTCAACTCTACTGTGAACGGGCCACAGCTGTGGTATTTCTCCCCACCATCCAGTTGGCTCTAGTTTGTTGGCTGACGCTCACAGACCGCTTTACAATCATTTCAAGAGGTTTTTGAAAGAAATATATAGTGACAAATAAACAAGAACAATGTAATTTAGTACTTGACTTTAGAGGTACTGCTGGGATTTCAACCCAGGATCTCCTGTTTACGAAACAGGCGCTTTCACCAGCTAAGCCACAGTACCTGTGTCTAAAGGACTGATGTTTGAGATAGGCCTACAAGATGCAATGCTCTGATCAAGTAAATTCATCATTAAAGTTCCAAACTAATGAATCTGTCCACTTTCATGCTATATTTTACACAATAAAAACTAAACAGAGACATCTTTCCATTATGATTGGAACTGTTGCCAACAGCACAACCTAATGGACATGTTCATCCTGTAGAGGGCAGTGCATGACACATTTTCTGCACTTCCTAAACTGGAGAATTAGTACCAGATTGTTGTGTAGAGGGAGAGGACCTCGTGTACAGAATGAAATGATAGGAGTCTCATTGTTTCCAACACTCCCAGTCAATCAAATAGCCATTGTTTGCGCCTGATGTGGGGCTCGAACCCACGACCCTCAGATTAAGAGTCTCATGCTCTACCGACTGAGCAAACCAGGCCTACTTTAGCTTTTACACAGCTTCATTCTTTCACCAGAATCATTTCAAGAGGTTTATGAAAGACATGAACAAGAATGTGATTTAGTACTTGATTTTAGAGGTACTGCTGGGATTTGTTTACGCCTGTCCTGTTTACAAGACAGGCGCGTTCACCAGCTAAGCCACAGTACCTGCCTAGATGCTTCATGTTTGGGATACAAGCTCTGATCAAGTAAATTCATCATTACAGTTCCAAACTGATTAATCTGTCCACTTTCATGCTATATTTTACACAATAAAAACAAAAACAAAACAGACACACAGAACTGTTGCCAACAGCACAACATAGTGGACTTGTTCAACCTGTAGAGGGCAGTACTTGACACATTTTCTGCACTTTGTAAACTGGAGAATTAGTATTATATGTTTGTGTACAGGGAGATGACCTCATGCACAGATTGAAATGTTTCATTATCATTTGAACAACACTGCCAGTCCATCAAATGGCGATTGTCTGCACCCGATGTGGGGCTCGAACCCACGAGCCTGAGATTAAGAGTCTCATGCTCTACCGACTGAGCTAACCAGGCATGCTTTAGCCTTTACACAACTTCATTATTTCACCAAAATCATGTCTGAAAAGCTAAGGTTACATGCATAACTAGGGCTGCAAGATGATGGCATATCACAATTAACAGAAAACTATTGCCATTTCCGTTTCAGTTCTCAGTTCTTGCGTTCTCAGCTCTGTCAGCATTGAAAGAGCTCCATAAACAGTATAATCCTCCTATAATTTGACAAACCTCTGTGGTCGACCGACCGACCGTCGTGTCAGCAAAACTGTGGGGGTGCTACGCGGGGGGGACGCGCGACAGGACGCGCAATAACCCCACGTTTGCAACTACTTTCGCCTGCGCACTTCATCGGGTATGGTCTAGTAACAGTAACTTAGGGAAGAAGGTGCAACATGTAAATGCTTTGACTCATAGTTAAATAGCCTAAAGCCTGTAACCAGATGACTAGGAACACGTTTTTTTGTGTGCTAACTTTTTATTTTATTTATATATGTTTTAGTTTGTTTCTGCCTTTATTGATAGTATACAGTAGACTGACAGGAAATGGGGAGAGAAAGATGGGGAGTGAGACGCAGCAAAGGTCGTCGGGATCGGGATTCGAACCATTAGCAGCCTAGGTGCCCGGACTGCTACGCCAGCCTTTTGTGCGCTTTCTTGTCCACATCTCTCTTGAATAAGGGATTTGTACATTGAGGTAAAATAAATTAAATGTAAAAAAACAGCAATGTATTGATGTCAAAAAGAAAAGGACGAAAAACAACCAGACTAAGCATGAGGAACCATAAGTGTGCAGCACCATGGTGCTGGTGGTGTGATGATGTGGGTGCAGTGGTGATAGTGGTGTAGGTCGGACACTGGTTCTCAAAGTGTCATCCAGGGACCCCCAGGGGCCCCTGAGGGGGTTTCAGGGAGTCCCCAGTTAATAATGATTGATAGGAACCAAATGGGCCCTCATTGGTCTGTCACTCCAAGAGTGCACAAATGGAACCAAATGGACCCTTCCAAGGCCCTGATCAGCGAGTCCCTGTGTGATTCCCAGTCGGCCGAACCATTTGCTGAATATCATTCCCCTACTCTCATTCCACATTTCTCTCTATCCACTGTCTCTGTCAATTCAAGTCTTAAAAAAATGCCCCGAAAACATAACTTAAAAAAAATGGGTGTCCATGCCTTATGCATAATTATTAAAGTGGGGGTCCTTGACATAAAGAAAATTTAGAATCACTGGTGTAGTCTGTCTGGTTGCTGTGAACCTTGCTCCTCCACACTATATGTTCACGACACTACACATCCCCCAGTGATCCCACCAACCCCTGCCCAGTCACCCCAGTCACCTGTACAGCAGACCTCTGGAATGAGCAACAGAGACTCACTGCCCAGCAGTGTCCACTACTGCACATGGTGACTGTATGAAGGACATAGCGTCACAGACACAACAATGATCACATGGTGTCTGTATGAAGGACATAGCATCACACCAATGTCCATGCATGTGAAATATGACCCCTGTATACATGTGAACAGCAGTTGGAAAACTGCTCATATATCAATTATCCAGTACAAGAATGAGTACAGAAAAGCGGGAACATTGTTTCTTAGCTTAGTAGCCTATATGAATTAATTAATGATTTTTTTTATTTCCGTGTCATGCCACCATTTTGGCCCATCCTATATGGGATTATATGACACAATATACACAAAAAGAAAACAACTGACATTAACAATCCTTCATGTTCGTATTATGATCTTCCTTATACCTACCACATAGATAGGCAAAAATAAGTGGCAACATATACAGTACATGTGAAAGTTAGTTAATAAACCAAAAATAACACTAAAGCTGTGCAGACTTACATAGAAGTAAAATGAAAACAGCTAAACACACAGCATAGTGGTACAAGAGGTACACAGAACTGCAAGAAAGTAATCAGTTAAAATAAGCGAGAATTGTGGACAAACTCAGCGCTCTGGCCGAAAAATTAACAATGATCTTTCATTCATGGTGGCATGATGGCATGATGGCATGAGCAATACGTTTTGCTCAGGCTGTGCCTTTCTTTCGCTTAGTGCTTTATCAGCCACTAAGCAAAATAAATACTCAGCTTCAGTGAAAGTGCAAAACACATCACTCATGCCAGCTGGAATTAACGATATTTCATGGCATAGAATTTTTTGGGGGCCAGGGTGTGAAATTAATACCCCTAAAATGTTGTGGCTTAATTTAACTCAACAATGTGTTCAACCTTATGTCTAAAAGCATGTCCTTGTTAACTTAGCACTGAAGTGAGATTTCTCCAATTTGGAGCAGTAAAGTGTTACCATATGTTTGTATCTGAGCACCCATATACTGCTCTACAGTATGAAAACATAGCGAATACAAAGACACAACAACATTAACAATATATTTACAATATACTGTAGATCCCCATCAGATATCTAAACAAGAGCATTGACAATCTTTTAGATCTCTGTAGCTTAATATAATGCCATCTGGCTACTCTGGCATCTGAGCAGGTGCTCTCGTTGGGGGTTTACTGGACCTGGGCGGACTGCAGGAGATCGGGTAGTACCTAGTAGTCACATCCCACACAAAAGCCACCTCCATTCATGTTTACACATTGTCAATAAAAACTATCACTCCATAAATGTTTAGGTAAATGTATGATGCCAAATCATGCCAGCCTTTCCAGGCTGTCCTAGACGTGGTGGGACAAGGAAGGGTGCACAACTCCCTTATTTGGGCAAAATTATTTAGGAAAAGTACGTTTTTAGGCTGCACTGTAACGACCCGGGCTGGTCCTAATCTCACTTTCCACACAGCAGAGTCTTTTCACGGGCGTCGAGAGGGCCGTCAGAAGTTCTCTCTCTCTCTCTCTCTCTCTCTCTCTCTCTCTCTCTCTCTGTCTCTCTCTCTATGGGCCCCATTCTCAGGCCAAAAATTCCCCGTTAAATCGGGATAATGGACCTGCGCCGCCCCAATAGGTTATTCTAGCACCTGCTCTACCCGTCACCATTATGCCGACGCCGTTATTTGCGCGTGGAGGTGTGCCCGTGGGCGTGTTGTTGCTATATCCCCCACATTGCAATTCTACAGACACACATGGGTACGGCTTGGGGACGGGGGATAGTGGATTCTAGAAGCACCCGCTGGTTTATAAAATCACCCGTCAAGTGCACACAGACACTACAATGGCTTTGTGCGTTGGACCATGAGCCGTGTTGCCAGCCTTGGAGAGAAATAAGCAACGCAGTCCGCAGGTCTATGAAAACAAAAAGAAGCAACTCTAAGGCCACATGAGCACTTCAAACTACTAACTAGAGCTTTCATATCCCCTAAATATTTCAGCCCGGCTCGACTAATAATTGACAAATTAGACCCAGCCCAGCCCGTCAGTCATTTTTCTAAAGAAGCCTTATTTCTCATTAAATCTTGGTAATATATGAATGATCTGTGTGTGAAATGCGCTCTTTCTTTATACAAACCCATGCTCGCTCACTCTACCGCAAATGCCTCTCTCTCTTTGTACAACCCCATGCTCACTCTACCGCAAATGTGCTCTCTCTCTTCATATAAACCGATGCTCACTCTACCGCATATGCGCTATCTCTCTCTATACAACCCCATGCTCACTCTACCGCATATGCGCTATCTCTCTCTATACAACCCCATGCTCACTCTACCGCATATGCGCTATCTCTCTCTATACAACCCCATGCTCACTCTACCGCAAATGTGCTCTCTCTCTTCATATAAACCGATGCTCACTCTACCGCAAATGCGCTATCTCTCTTCATACAAACCCATGGTCACTCTACCACAAACGCCACCACCACTCCCAGCGGGGTCATTTTGATTCTATGACGGCTGCCGTCTAGTTATCATCAGTGCCAGTGTTGTGAGGAAAAACAACTAACAAGCAACCAGGTCTAGGAAAACCAGCCCAAAAGAAGCGAGTCAAGCGACTATGGGCCACATGAGCACTCTAACATATACATCAGCTATTTGAAAATAGCAGATCTACAAGCTCACAACGCCTCCCATGCAAACGCTACGTTCATGACCCCCCAAAATAACCATATTTGAACTGGGGACCCCCCCATTTTGTTTGACTCGGTTCCACAGATAAATATTGTGAAAATAGCAGATCTACAAGCTCGCCAGGCGTTGGGTGCTCCATTGTGGTCTCGACCCACAGGTTGAGAACCACTGCATTAAAAGCTCCAAGCAAGTTACATGTCTAGTATGTTGTTGACCACGTAATGTAATGTTTTTGGTTTAGTGATAGGCTACTCCGTGGCGCGCGCGCGCCTCATTGTATGCTGCCCAAAATAACAGATCTGTAACTGTCGACACGACATGACGCAGCGCCGTTGATAGCTTGTATGTCTGTTATTTTGGGTAGGCGACGCACATACGCATCGCAGCAATGTGTCTGGGTTTGAGAGGCTTTGATTGATGTAAACTTAAAGTTTAGCTCTGTTCGGGATTACTGAACAAAGGTGGATGATGAAAGATAACGGGGACAATATGGATGTAAGTTAACTTTGCGTCACTTCAGAGGAAACTATGGAGCAACTTCAGAGATGTTTACACACCCCTGGAATCCATTAGAACGGTGGAAATAGAACGATAACAGCCAACGTGAGTACATAGGCTATAGACCTTTCCTAAAACTGTCCAATTTATTATACCCATGTGCTACTGTTTGTCTGTGTACCACGTAGGAGCGTTGTCGCAACATGATGTAATTAATTATTTGGGAGCAGCCAGTGTGTACCAATAGTATACATATTTTAAATGGCTTTCATATACTATTCCGGATCTGACTAATATGACAAGCTTATTGTGAACACAATAGGCTACAAATTAATATAAAAATGTATTTGGATAAAAAAAAAAAAAAGAAGGAAAACAAGCCCAATGTGGCTTATAATAATCAGACCAGGCAACAGTGCAGACAGGTAGATAGGCTAGAGCATATATTGGATCGGGATGACGGCTAGCGCAGTCTTCTCTTAAAGGCAATGGCTTCTGGCACGGTGATTGGTTTTATCATTGTAACGCCCAAACCACACCTATGCATAATGTAACGGGTAGCTCAGGTGTTTGGCGGGTGAGGGGGGTGCCATAGAATACCGAATTTTGCGGGGAAACGCCTCTTGCCTAGTCCGAAATCCCTAATTAGTGGTTTGTTCAAATCTGGCTCTGAATAGAGCCCTCTGTCTCTCTCTCTCTCTCTGTCTCTCTCTCTCTCTCTCTCTCTCTCTCTCACACACACACATGCTGTTAAGTTCTAACTTTATGGTTAAGTTAAACCTATTTCCTGTTAATAATAACCTGTGTAAAATGCGCTGCATTGGGAGGTAAACGGGAGACACTTTCAAATGAGAGGGCACTTGTGCGTAAAGTTGGCATGTCGTCCAACCACGAATTAACAACAATGCACACGCATTTGAAGATGAAACATCAAACAAACACGGATGCCTAAAGACTTCACAAAAGCTATCCACACTGGACTGTCGCATCCAGATGAAACACAACGTTACATAATCATAAAGGTGGACACGTTAAAACATTACCACTTGAATGGAATATCTCTGAGGAGACTACAAGGAGTCTACAAGACTAGAAGGTTCCCACATGCTTCATCAACTTTCCCCAAAAGCTGACCTAACCAGACGCAGGGACTGCATCCCCTGTCTATCTATTACAGTATATCCTGTGAGTAGCCTATAATGTATTGCCTTAACGGCTCAGCTGAGCCGCGTTATGAATGATTAATCTAAGTACCCATTCCTGTACAGTAGGCTACCCTTTGAATGTTTGTTATTCTGAAGGAAATGTGTTCAAGCACAACGGAATATTGAGAAACCATTACGCACGCTGCATGCGCTCAATGCGCAAATGGTAATGTAGGTAATTAATGTATTTGTGCAAGATGACCCTGCTATAAAAGGTGGATATTACTAATTATGTTCAAACTGTTAAATCGAAAATATCATGCTGTAAGTGTTAGGTTGCATTTATGCACCTGCTTGTCATTAATGCTTAAACATATCTATGACTTATTTTTATCAGATGTCCGATAAATGTCCTCAATGAAATTACCTACTTGTTAAAGGAGAATTCCAGACAAATTAAGTGTTATCTTTCATGTCTCGTTACTCACCTAGCGACGTAAGAAGTGGCGTTCTTTTTTTCCATATATTCCCCTGTCGTCATTTTTTAAACACCCTCCGTTGTTATAATGGGAGCGCGTGGGTTAGTGAAGTTCGTCTATTATAACCGATGCAATGTTATTTTTTTTAGAAGAGAAAAAAATAACATTGCATCGGTTATAATAGACGAACTTCACTAACCCACGCGCTCCCATTATAACAACGGAGGGTGTTTAAAAAATGACGACAGGGGAATATATGGAAAAAAAGAACGCCACTTTTTACGTCGCTAGGTGAGTAACGAGACATGAAAGATAACACTTAATTTGTCCGGAATTCTCCTTTAAATGCATACGGTAGGCTTTATTCAAATCATGACAAACATTTTGGTGTGATTCATGACAAGGATAAGCCTATCCCATCACTGAATACATGGCAATCCACTGGCAAACACTGAATGGATGCAGGTGGTGGCCAAATATGCTCGGTGGAATTTCTTTGGGATGCTCCACTGCTTCGAGCACGGCACTCTACTGTACGAGCCACACCAAGGAAAGTGTCAGACATTATTCTGTGTATGTATGTATGTATGTATGTATGTATGTATGTATGTATGTATGTATGTATGTATGTATGTATGTATGTATGTATGTATGTATGTATGTATGTATGTGTATGTATCAAATCAAGCTTTATTTATATAGCACGTTTACAAACAGGCAAGCTGAACCAAAGTGCTGTACAGGCACTTCAAAAACATCAATGCAAAACGACAGAGCAAGTTCACAAAACATTTCAGAGTAACAAAGGAAGACACTTTAAAATACAATGTAAAAGAGGGGAGGAGAACCCTACAAATAGGCTAAATACTTATAATATTACGTACAAAGACATAATTATGAATAGGCAAAGTAGAAACATGATTAGGAAAGCAAAATATGTAATAAAATGCTATTAAAAGCGAGGGGAAATATTGGGTTTTGAGTTTTTCCTTAAAAACCCTGATCGATTGGGGGGATCAGATGTGGAGGGGCAGGCTGTTCCAGAGTCTCGGGGCTGTGGCCGTGAAAGAGCGGTCACCCCTGGTCTTTTTGAATTTGTAACCTCCAGCAAAAATGTGTCAGCAGACCTCAATTCCCTGGCTGGGACATAGGGTTTCACAAGTGCGGAGAGGTAGGGTGGAGCCAGCCCATTTAATGATTTGTATATAAATAAAAACACCTTAAAATCAATTCTAAAATTTACGGGGAGCCAGTGTAGAGAGGCAAGGACAGGGGTAATGTGCTCGCGTCTTCTTGTACCTGTGAGGAGGCGGGCAGCAGCATTTTGTACAAGTTGAAGGTGTCTGAGTGATGTATGGTCTATGCCGGTATATAGAGAGTTGCAGTAGTCTAGTCTAGATGAGATGAAGGCATGGATAGCCATCTCCAGTTGGTGGCGAGGGAGATAAGGCTTAATCTTGGCCAGAAGCCTTAACTGAAAAAAGCTAGTTTTAACCACAGAGCTGATATGTTGAGTAAATTTGAATGCACTAGCAAGGGTTACACCGAGGTTTTTGGCAGATGGGTATGGTATGGGTATGCAGTTTGGGAATCCCTGCTCTAGATAAAGAGCAATGAATGTTTAAATTGTAAACTGTGTCACCCTGTACTGATTATGCGCTCACCTTGGACAGCTGAGCGTTAACCCAGTTAGTGAAGGTTCTCTTCTGAATCTGCTCCTGTTCCACTGTTGAAAGGAGATAAAACGTATCAGGTATTGATGTTATATCATATTTGTACACATGCAAAAAGAAAATGAATTCACATTTACACTTGTAATACTGGAGCTTTCACCTGAATTCACTTTTCAGTTTCATGGAAATACCAAGTGACCCTAATGCTTTGAAAACCCACAGCCACAGTGTGAGCTGCTAAACCTTCACAAACTCATCTTTCATCTTTAAAGCTTTATTTACTATAGTTTCCAACTTTTCACCCATGGATCGAAATCAAAAGCCCCTCCCAAGGTTGACAACCGCTTTTGAAAAGTGAAGAGTGAAAATGTACAACATCAATGAACCATGCACAATAACAGCATTGGACATAAACATAAAAATAAACATTGAATTCAGTCATTTATCAGGCAACTTGCAAATATGTTCACTTTTTGTTCACAAAATAAAATCGGGTCGGGGACACATCCCAAACCGATTTTATTTCGGCACTAAAAGTGTAGTATGTATCGGCCTTTAAAGCTCTACAATCATTCAGGTCAGCCACAGTGTGCTGAGTCTCATGCTTCATGCTTCCTCATCCACAGATGCCACACACACACACACACACACACACACACACACACACACACACACACACACACACACACACACACACACACACACACACACACACACACACACACACACACACGTTAAAAGAGGCTTTACAAATCATACTGTACACTATGTAATGGAGAATTTGTATCTTCTTCCGCGTCTTTAAGGCTGCAATCACACTAACAGCGACTGAATCGTCACTGAAGTGTTGCTCAAGCCACACTGTAAATGAAAAGGTTAGGGTTAAACAGCACAAACTGGCTAACGGCTGGTTTCCATTGAAAATTACTTGTAGCATGTTGTGTCGTTGCTTGTGCAGCATGAGACACACAAAGTCAGTGATCATTTTCTACTTCTACTTTTCCACTTCAATACTGTAAGGGATCTTTGCAAAGCTCTCTGAGAGGGCCTGTAAGGAGACATGCCTGTGTCCTCACTTATCACTCTGAGACCCACACACACTGCCTGTATTGTAGGTGTCTCATCATACGCTTTAACTAAGTTTGACAAAGAAACCAATTTAGACACAGATACATCGATCAGCTGAGAGCAGAAAAGCACTTCATTGAACCAAACATCCATATACACACTACAACCTTTTCATTCAATGTACAGTACACAGCATATTCTTGTAGTCAAGTCAAATGTGTTTGTCACAAAGTGCCCGTGAGCATTTGTATGAAGTGACCTTTATGTTTACTCAAAATTCAATCTATTTAGGAACATAGTTTTACGCAGTATATTTGGGAGCAGAGCACACATTGTATTCTGTCATCAAAATGCACCAGTATTTCCTTATGAATATGAGTTTATACCCATACAACTGGACACACCTTTGATTAATATCTCACGCTCAGCACATTCAAAGGAAATCACATGTCACATTTCCCTGACACTTGTTCAAGTGAACCGAGAAAAATGTGTGACATTTACGAGTCTCTACACGCCTGCTTAAACAATCACTCTCTGAAGGGGAAACAGTGTTTGATTTGAATCTTTGATTTGGTGATTGCTGATCACCAAAATATGACTTACGGCTTTGGAAAAGCCAGGTGTTGAGGCCAAAATTATGGAAGCGAATGCAAGCCATAATTCAAATTAAATGGCAAAATAAAAAATGCAATTGAAATAAGAGAAATGCTTTTCAATCTTAAGGAAATAAATGTAAAATGCAATAGCATTTGCATTTAATATACAGGTGTGCCCATTCTATGACAGAAATAAAAGATCATTTGATTTGTAATTTTCAAAAAAATAAATAGTGGACAATATTAAAATGAAAATGCAATTTTGAAAATGAAAATGAAATAAGAGAAATGCATTTTAATCTTCAGATAATTAACAAATGTTTTGAGACAAAAATGAATGTATAATCCAATGGCGTTTACATTTAATCTTCAGGTATGATCATTCTATGACAGAATTAAATTAATATATAAAAGGTCATTTGATTTAACATTATCAAAAAATTCCCTGCTAAATAATGGACAATAGTAAAATGAAAAGGTTATTTTGAAAATGTAAATTAAATGTAAATTTCTTCTGCTTTTTCATTTGGTCATAGAATGAGCACACCTGGAGATGAAATGTAAATGCGATTGAATTATTCATTCATTTGTGTCTAAAAAAATGCATTTATTAGCTTAGGATTTAAAAGCATTAGCCTTATTTTTTACTTTAATTTTAATATTGTCCATTATTTAGCAGGGCATTTTTTGAAAATGTTAAATCAGATGACCTTTTATGTATTCATTTAATTCTGTCAATGAGCACACCTGAAGATTAAATGTAAATGCTATTGCATTATATATACATTTGTATCTAAAATAAAATGTGTTAATTATCTGAAGATTAAAAAGCATTTCTCTTATTTCATTTTCATTTTCAAAATTGCATTTTCATTTTTATATTGTCCACTATTTAGCGGGGATTTTTTTCAAATCAAATGATCTTTTATTTATCGTTTTAATTCTGTCACAGAATGAGCACACCTGTAGATTAAATGCAAATGCTATTGCATTTTACATTTATTTTTGTCTAAAAAAATACGTTCATTTCCTAAAGAAGAAAAAAGAAAAAAAGCATTTATCTTATTTCAATTGCATTTTTGAATTTGCCATTTAATTTGAATTATGGCATGTATTCGCTTCCATAGTAATAATGTCCCATGGGGTTCATTTTTAACCCTTTATTACACATATCCTGAACCCAAACCTGAAAATGGAAGAAATAGAAAAGACCACAACTTTTGAAGGACACAACCAGAGACAAATACATTTAAAAAATCCCATACAATTTGGACCCAAGGAATTAATTGAAGTGGTTATTATTAAGATTCAAGGACATCCTGACTCTATCAGGCTACAGGACAAAAACAGCACCAAAAGAACTGATCACATATATATTTCAGTCTTTACTAAATACTTTCTCGTATTAACTGCATTTTTTAAATCCTTGAAGTGTGTTTTTTAAGATTCTGCCATGTACCAGACTGAAATAATGCCCCACTGGTTAATTTTTAACCTTATGCAGGGCTGATGACAGGATTCTTCGGTGGGGGGACAAGATTTCCGAAAGTGGGCCCCATTTGTGGAACAACAGCAGCACCATCATCATCCATAGTCTCTAATGTCGTCATAGACAGTGCTGTGCACAATTGGTGCCCAGTACATTGTGTTGGGTGAAATTGAACATCATGAAGGTAATGGCCAGGTTGAGTTTATAACTTGTGATCAGTGTTACGTAAGTAGTGTTGGGACTAACGCGTTACGTTAGTAACGCGTTAGTCCCTACTTACTTAACTCCCACGTTACGTAATGCAACTACTTTTTGCGGTGACTAATAACGTAACTAGTTACCTTTTCCCACTCAGTAACGCTCTTATAGTCACTCTGATTTAAATGGGTGCGTTACTGCTGCGTTACTGGAGCTATAAAACTAGTGGCCAAAGACCCCTCCGTCTCTACCACCGGTGGTGGTGAGTTGGTGAGGCCAAAATGTGTTCTGCCCGGTTCTCCTCAGTGGCTGGAGCAATTGATCTGAATTTGCACACAGCCATTGACCATTACCATGTGCATTTCACCAAATCTCAGCTGTTTATTAGCGTTTTTGTGTAAAAGAATGTCGCCATGGTTACGGCTGCCCCGCGAGCTATGGGACGAACTGCCTCCCGGGTTGCCAGATCATGTGCGCATATCCCCCCACGGGTATGAATTAGTACAATATAACTTATATAATTGGGGCGGTTATATTTAGTCTCCCTGCTCTTCTATTGAGACATTTAGATTGTGTCAAAGGTCATGTCTCACCTAGACACAGGATCTGACATGAATTTTGACCAGATGTGTTAGTATAGGAAATCAAAGGTTGTGTGTATGGAGACCAAGTCGACTTGTCTCTGTGCCATCTTGTTTTGACAGTGTGAAGTTCGCCGCTGTGCATGTTGGCATCATCTTGTTTTGACCAGATGAAGTTAACGGTTGGGCGTGTGGGTACATATGAAAATGCAGATAACAGCTTCTTATTTGTGACCACATCCTCTGCTCTCATGAGAGCAAAGGATGTGGTCACAAAGAACCACATGCCTTGGTAAATGGTGCATTTATATAACACTTTTATACAAAGCGCTTTACGGGAGCAATTAGGGGTTCAGGGTCTTGCTCAAGGACACTTCGACAGTAACTCTGGGGGAGCCCGGGACCGAACTGGGAACCTTGCGGTTTCCATCCAGCCGCTCTACCAGCCACTCTCTAGCCCTGAGCCACTGCCCCCCTTGCAAACAAATCCTGCCTCTGTGCAACCACCATCTCTGCAGGCATGGATGCCGATTTATGTTGGGTGTGTAGGGTACTCAACAACAAGTCACACACACATCAACCAAGTTTTAACCCCTTAATCAGAAATACCTGATGAATGTCAGTTGGAATCATTGTACTCGCAATAACATACTTTTTTGCTTTTTTACTTTTTTGACGCATGTCGGCATCATCTTGTTTTGACAACATGAAGTTAACGGTTGTGCGTGTGGGAACATATTAAAAAATGCAGATAACATCTTTTCCTCTGCTCTCATGAGAGCAGAGGATGTGGTCACAAAGAACCACATGCCTTGGTATATTTATATAGCACTTTTATCCTAAGCGATTTACATAGATTGTGCATTACATTCACCCATACACTCATGGCAGAGGAAACCAAGCAAGGCACCAACCTGCTCATCGGGAGCAATTAGGGGTTCAGCGTCTTGCTCAAGGACACTTCGACACTAACTTTGGGGGAGCCCGGGATCGAACTTGGAACCTTGCGGTTCCCATCCGGCCACTCTACCGGCCACTCTGCCACTGAGCCACTGCCCCCTTGCAAACAAACTCTGCCTCTCTGCAACCACCATCTCTGCAGGCATGGATGCTGATTTATGTTTGGTGGGTAGGGTACTCAACAACAAGTCACACACACATCAACCAAGTTTTAACCCCTTAATCAGAAATACCTGATGAATGTCAGTTGGAATCATTGTACTCGCAATAACATACTTTTTTGCTGTAAGTCAAGACAGTGTGCGCGATCACCATTCTGTCCTGTCTCATGCACTGGCTGCCTGCTCCTATGCACCTGTCCCAGTAGGTGTGCAAAGGGACATTTTTGAGTGGTGCCAACCACTTTTACATTTGACCGTGTGTATGTCTGTCCATCCGGGTGTCCGTCCGTATGTTTGAGCACGACCTCAACAGCTGCAGCTGATTGCAACACAAAGATGCAACCAGTTACACTAAGTAAACACAAACAGGAGTGCAACTCATGCGCCACTTAAAGACATGCACACACACACACACACACACGCAGGCTGGCTTCATGTGCGCGCAAGCGCACACACACACACACACACGCACACGCACACGCACACGCACACGCACACGCACACGCACACACACTTTGGAGTAAAAGTACTTAAAATAAAGTCAATACATTGAGTAAAAATACTTTAAATTAGTATAAATACTTTAAAGTACCTAAAATGAGTAAAAATAAAAGATGTTATAATGAGTACAAATACTTAAAAGTCATCAAAGTCTAAAAAGTAACTCATTTAGGTAAAACCACTTGAAAGTTACTAAATTGAGTAAAAAATACTTACACACGCACACACACACACACACACACACACACACACACACACACACACACACACACAGTCACACACAGTCACAGTCACACACACACACACACACACACACACACACACACACACACACACACACACACACACACACACACACACACACACACACACACACACTAAAATGACCCATTTACAATTTGAGTAAAAGTACTTTAAGTACTTAAAAGTTACTTCAGTGAGTACAAATTTAAAAGTGAATAAATTGAGTAAAAATACTTAAAATATGTTTCTGCCATCATAAAGTTATTTTAGAGCTGTCTTAGGCTAATATTAGGCACCACTCACTTCATTTTTTTACTACATTTCAAGTCATACAATTTGATTATTGGTTGATGATGAAACCATAACTGGCATAAGGACTTTGCAGATTACAGGGAGAGAGTTTGAATGAGAGAAATCTGTTCACAATAACACACAGTACCAGAGCTTATCATACACACTCAGGTCACATACACTAAACAGAGACAATGTTCTGTTTTCATGTCAACTGTATGCATGCATAATGAGCATGTAAGGTATTGTGTCATAACACCAGATGTTACTTATAATCTGGTGAAAACATATGTGTAATCATGGTAATCAAAACGCCCTTCATGACAGTTACTCTATGAATTGATTTTTTTATTTTTATTTTTTAGAACAGATGGCCTCAGTTTAAAGTTATCTCCATGTCCTAATCTTTGAGGCTGAATATTATTGTATCTTGACAAAAAGATCACAGTTGATGGCCCTGGATCTGAGAATTTGTACCAAATAGATTTCTTTATCACCAAAGTACATTAAGAACTGGAATATAATTAATGTAATCTGAGTGCAGCTTTGTCAGCGATGTGTCACTCATGTGTGACTCCTGTTATTTCCTCATGAGAAAATGATAATCTTTTGAGGCACTGGGGTTCACGCTGGTCCCGAGGAAGACTAAATGGCGGCCCCAGAGCTGTGGAACAATCTCCCCCCACATCAGATCTGCCAAGTCCATCGCGATTTTTAAGTGCTTACTAAAAACTCACCTTTTCTCTCTGGCTTTTAACAACATCCACTCCTATCCAATTTTAACTCCTATCTAACATTTCCTACCTTCTGTGTACATAGGTGTAAATGTACAATCTCGCTCTGTATCTGTGTCTCCTATATGCATACATGTTATGTGTTTTATACATAGTGTGTTTTTGTTCTTTGATTTGATGTATTGCTTTGCTTTTACCTGTGCAGCATCTTGGTCAACTAAGGTTGTGTGAAAATGTGCTCTATAAATAAAGTTTGGTTGATTGATTGATTGATTGATTGATTGATTGACAAGCTAGTAGCTCCCATCATCCCATCAATTCAAGGACCCCAACGGAAACAAGTCCGCAAGGACTTTTTTGGCCGGACCTTTTAGACAAAAGCATTATAAATGTAACTGTGTTGTTTTACATTCTTTTGCCTAATAACAATTTCAATCAATCAATCAATCAATCAATCAATCAATCAATCAATCAATCATGATTACTGACATTGACTATGCAGATGACATTGCCAGAGTCTAGGACACAGCAGAGCATGTAAGGGAACTACTACTGGCAGTAGAAATGGAGTGCAGGAAGATCTGCCTCAAGCTCTATGCCAAGAAAACAAAAGTATCTGCATTTAACACAGAGGACATCATTGCCACTGCTGACTTCAAATTACTTTTACTTTAAGTATTTTTAAAAGCATGTACTTTTGAATACTTAAGTATATTTAAAAGCAATTACTTTTTTACTCTTACTTGAGTAACATTTTGACTGAGCTATACTTTTACTTGCAGTGGAGTAAATTTGACCAGGAATATCTGTACTCATACTCAAGTACTGGGGTTGAGTACTTTGTCCACCTCTGCTAATAAGCCTCTAAAATAAAATACCACTATACCAGTGAAAGCAGCAGGGCCACTACAGTGCAGAAAGACGTTTAATTGTCCCACTACATTTCATAATGACAATTACTGCAATGGTTCTCTCACTGTGCCACAGAGCGTGTGTGTGTGTGTGTGTGTGTGTGTGTGTGTGTGTGTGTGTGTGTGTGTGTGTGTGTGTGTGTGTGTGTGTGTGTGTGTGTGTGTGTGTGTGTGTGTGAACATTGGCACAGGGGAGGTGATCACTGGCACACTGGCTTACGTGTGTGAGAGAGGTTTAGTCAGTTAAATTAAGTCCATTCACATCTATATACAAATTACATCAAATGTATTCAAACTGATAACTCTGACTGGGGAGGGAGTGTGGGAGATAGGTGGGTTATTGCGTCTAATGATCATTACATCCTGATGTGTAACGGCGAACTTCCGAGCACACGATTCCCGGCCAAGCCGCACGTTTTGATGTATATATTGTTGCGGTGGTGTAAACCGTGCGGCAGTTACGGAGCGACGAACTTTTGGTGCGTGAAATAAATAAATATTAATACATATGGAGGATCTCAATAAGTGTTTTGCCATTACATGGCAGGCACACTTAATTATGCACCATGTTGCATTTTTCAAGGCACATGTCAGCAGTTTAAATGTATCCACAGCACTGCTCCATATTGTATTGAAAGCCATTTAAATAACAGCTACAATACCACAAAATCCAATAAATTCCAAAGGCCCTGCATGGATGTGAGTTGCTATTTTTTGCTTATCATGAATTACGACCATAGAAATCATGAGTACAACCAATATTGTATTGACAGTATCTTTAAAATGGCAATGGCTCTTTTTGTACCCTGAACTATATATTTATTTTAACAGCATAACCATATGTTCAGATATTATATCATGCTACAGAGCACACCTTCATCCTGGCATACTGGTGGTGAATGTCAAGTGTATGAAATGGGTCATAAGAACATTTACTAAGTTTATTTAAGACATGACATACTGTATGCTATTGTTAATGGGAGCTGTTTGTATGCTGTCTCCCAAAACACAAATCTAATGTTTATTTTGAATACTGCTACGTACTACATGTGCTTCACTTTACAGGCCTGCTAAGGCAACTGTTGTTCAAATACTTTTACTATAATATATATATATATATATATATATATATATATATATATATATATATATATATATATATAATGTATACATACATACATACATACATACATCATTTGTTGCGGCCTGCACCCTTTGGAACCCACTCCCACCTCACATCAAAGCCGCCCCCACTCTTGCCGTGTTCAAAGCCTCCCTCAAAACCCACCTTTTCAGACTTGCTTTCCCTGCCTAACCCAAACCAAATCTCCCTTTCTTCTTCTTAGTCTTAGCTTATTGTTTTTAGCCTTTAAACGTTTTTCTTTTTTTTGGGCTCCTAATAAAATTGTTTTTAAGCTGTTTAGTAAAGCGACTTTACTACTAGAAAAGCGCTATATAAGTCTGATGTATTATTATTATTATTATTATTATTACTATTATTATTATTATTATGCATGCGCGCACACGCACGCGCGCGCGCACACACACACACACACACACACACACACACACACTCCTTAGGGGGAGGAAAAACTCACTTGCTGATGCCGGAGACCATACCGGAGACCTTCCCCACTGAGCATTTTTCGGGCTATTAGACGTTTAAATGACGTCTAAACGTCACCTAGCCGTCTAGGCTAAATCCGGTTTATGAGTGGTCTAGAATTGAAAGTTTTTTCAACGTCTAAACCTAGCCTAGACGTTATTTCAACGTCGTTTGGACGGCTAGATATAAATATATAACCGTTCAAATGACGTTGAAAAAACGTCTAGGCTTAGCCTAGACGTCGAAAAAACTTTCATTTTTAGACCACTCATAAACCGGATTTAGCCTAGACGTTATTTAGACGTCTAATAGACGCTCAGTGGGTTAAACCCTATTATAGACTATGAATGTTGTTTAGACGTCATGTAAACGTCTATTTAATAAGGATATTAACACATTGAATGCCAAAAACGGTCCGGACCGTTTTTGAGGGTCCAAACGAGAAGTGCCGAAAACGGTCCGGACCGTTTTTGACCCAATTCTATTTTTATACATGTGGGCCACGTGGGGCGCTAAAACGAAACTTTGACATCACCCAAGCAGTTTCTGAGAAGAAGAAGCTGGATGTGGCTCCATGTCAAAAATCCTTCCGGTCGGCGTTTTCAATGTTATCTCCTTGATTAAAAGCTTAATATCTCCATTTCTTTTTAATGTGGTGGAAACGAGCCGTTTTCGATCGGCGATCACGCTGCAATGGAGGGTCGCGTTGGAAATATTATTGTTCCAGGCGTTAGTCGGGACCCTCCGCTGTCTCGCACGCACGCTTTGTTTACATGCATTTCCGCGTCGGGGCTTCTCACAGCACGAAATGTATAACGCAAGTGGATGGAAGAAATGCTGGCACTCAACGTATAATATTTTAATAAACCTCTGGCACCCAATGTGTTAATATACTTATAATTAAATCATATGTTTAAATAACATCTAAACAACTTGTAGGCAATATACACCTTTAAGATCTATCAAATTATTCACACGAAACCTATATTAATGCATTTAAATGCCTCAATTTTAATGCAGATCCAGGTTCTCTACAAAAACTACCTGATGGACCAAATTTTACCTGTTTTGCTTACCTTTGTAGTGGTGTAGACCCATGATGTTCTGATCATTTGTTAACATTATGTTGTTATCTTTCTGGATCTTTTAAATAGGTTGCAGTGTGACACTAATGTCATGCTACTCTTTATTGTACCACTGGATAAAATCATGTTTCTTAATGTTAACATTGATCTACTCTGAACATAACTATCCTTCAACTGTAATTTCAATCACAATACATATTTCAACAAAAAAACATACCAAAGCTTGTACAATCGTTCTTTAATTTCTGCACCTCTTAATGCTTTAAGCCATTAAGACCTGTCATGTTAGATTTTAAACACTTTAACACAGGGGTCTTCAAAGTTTTCAGGCCAAGGACCCCCTAGCTGAGAGAGAGATGAAGCAGGGACCCCCATATCTATAACATTGTGTTGTATATTCATCTTTTTTTCCCCCTCTACACCAAACCTCTTTGCCAAAAATAGCAGATCTACAAGCTCACAACGCCTCGCAGCGCAAGGCGTTGTGAGCTTGTAGATCTGCTATTTTTGGCTAAAGCTCCCTCAGAAAAAGAATGCTAGGGTTCAAGTGGTTAATGTAAAAAATATCATATCACACAAAGATCTGGCGGACCCCCTGTAGTAACTCTGAGGACCCCCTAGGGGTCCCGGACCCTCTGTTGAAGACCTCTGTTTTAACACATCTTATACTTGAGCTATTCAAAAATAGCAGATCTACAAGCTCATAGCACGGCACTCAGCGCTAGTCGATCTGCTATATTTTTGTTTTAACAATCTTGAACATTTTTGCAAATCTTTGAATGTATGTTTTTACGTCAAATCTTTGCTTTGCCTAGACTTGAGTTTAAATGCATATATATATTTATTCAAAGATTTACACTTTTTTACAAGCTCTTAGCGCGGCACCGAGTTCCGCGCTATGAGCTTGTATATCTGCTATTTTTTGAATAGCCAAAGAAATCTTAAGTGACACAGATGCGTTCCCTGTCTTAATGCGTTAAACAACAAGAAAAGACAAGTTTTAACAAAATGTTTTGACCAAATAATAACATTGGATTTGCTTCTTCTTCTTCTTGTATCCCTCTCCACCACTTCTACCAGGCGCCTGCTTGAAGTGGTCAGAGATGGCAGCGCTGACGAGGTTCTCCATTGTCTCTCTGAATGTCTTCTGCAGTCAAAACAATGACAAATAACTCTCAGACTGACAGTAGACATTACAGAGGTTATCTAGTATGTCAGTCACACGTGTACAACGTGAATAAGCAATCAACAAATAACTAGCACTGACAAAGTTATTTTTACCATTGATGACAGATAGAAGGCAGTGCTTTTGAAAGCTCTCTCCTGCTGTCCATGCAAGTAGAAAGGACTCATCAGGCCATTGGTGAAAAGTCTGAAACAAAAAGAAAACGTGAAGCTAAATTGCAAAAAGAAAAACGGCACACTCTGCCAACCTGCAATGAAGACAATTATGTTGATATGAAACAGAAATAATACACTAACACAGTGGAAAGTGATAAATAATACTTCCATTCTTACTTTTCTCCGACATGGGAAACTGAAATAAACAAACCATGTGACAGTCTGCCTGTGATTTAGAATGTGAGGCTATACTTTGGCTGGTGCAGATCTTAATAAACAACATTACTTGTTTTCAAGTTCAACATCATCTCTCCCCAATTAAACTTTTGCCAGAGTAAGATGACTTCCAAACTTTATCAAAATGTACCTTTTGGAATCCTGTGACTTTCTCCTGGGAGTTCTGATAAGATTTCCTGTTGGTGAAAGACAAGGTAATTAGGCTACATGTCATACTTGCAACATCACCATTGAGGATTACTGTTATAGTCAATTGAAAGGTGGAGTAGAGTCCAGACATTTTCTTGGCCCAGATTACGGCTTCACTGTTGGGGGAGAGAAAACCCCCATTGAAACCCATTTTGCTCACTGCTACAGTCAATTGAAAGTTACCTTGTGTATTTCTGGATCTGATTTGGACCGGTGTGTAGCTTCAATGTTCTGCTGGGTGTGAAAACACATTGAAATTACACCTTCTTACACCATCAAGTCATGTATGATATATGCTGTGCTTTATCCACATTTTCATTGTGGAGTCCTAGTTTGGAGGGACAGCGAGTGCATTTTCCGGCAGCGGCGGCGGCTGGAGCTGCCGGTGGCGTCAGCTTTGGGAGTGTGCTGCGTTTGTGTAACGCAGTCCCCACTAATATTATTTACGATTCTGTGCCTATCGGTACATAACTCGGACGCCGCTTAGTCGAATAGCAAACCATCGGCCGGTCGTCGCGGGCACTCGCGCCTGGAGGCGCTCGGGCGCGACTCCTTGGCCTCAAGGTCTGCTGATTCGGCGCGGCTCCGTCATGGTCCAAAACTATACTTTATCGGCGGAAAAAGAAGTTGACTGCCGCTCCTCCACCGGCAGTTCCGCGACTGCCGCTCCTCCACCGGCAGTTTCCGCGGCAGTTCCGCTGCTCCGCCGGCAGCTGACGCTCCACCGCCGGCAGTCACTGCCGGGAGCTGCCGCTCCTCCACCGGAAGTTCCGCGGACGTTCCGCGGCTGTTGCCGCTGCCGGAGAATGCACTCGCTCCTTCTGCTAGTTTGTTCTGTTCAGGAGTAAGGCCCCCACAGTAGATGTACTGTTGTTGAAATACATAATATATTTTAATACATTTTTATTTTAATCTTCCGGCTAAACGTTCTGTTACACTCGTTTTTCCTAGAGGACCTAAAGCATAGTAGTAGTAGTCCCAACGATAATACAGGCGGGTAAACAAACAAACAAAAACTGTCCAAATGTATTTAAAATGTTAATCATTCATGTGCAGTCACCTTGTGCAGTTCTTCCTCTTTTACGGCTGACCAGAGTTTTGTCAAGATCTACAGCAGAAAACGAAATGAAGGAATTAGAAAACTCTTAAGGTTTTGTTTTGACATTAATACTGATACAGGCTGTAATTTCCATCTACAATATATATATATTTAACATTAGGCTTAAATCAATTAACATAGCATTTAAATTTACCTGGTGTTGAGGTGTGTAGAGGGGCTGTCAAAACTGTCTTAGCTATGGGCACTGGGCAGTGATTCACCTGGGGAGGATAATTAGGCCAGATGTATATTATTGTAATGAACGAATATGACAATACTCCCAAAATAAAAAGGACAAAATAACAAACAAATCTAACAGCACAGCTCCCACCAGCATGGGGTTATCTATAGCTTTAAGCCAGTCATCAGTCACCTGTATCAAAGCAGTATAAGTAGAGTGACCAGCTCTATAGGCATGTTGAGAATATGTTGCAAGCTTGTTTGAAACAAAACAAGCTTGAATTTGTGAATGCACCAACTTGTCCATGATTTTGCTCAAAAAAGGTAAAATACTTATAGTTCTAGGTATAACCTAGATCTATAGGAATAACCTTAGCCTCCTTCCACATCTTTGGACATAGACCAACATCCAAACATCTATTAATAATATGACAGATAGGAGATGCTATATTCTCAGCACTTTAACACCCATATTATCTAGACCTTATCTATCATAAGGAAGAGAGCAGAATAACTGCTCCACAAATAGTTGCAAGGAGTTGCAGTCATTGTCGTGGAATAGCCAGATAGATAGATAGATAAAATGTGACAAAAGTCAGCAGTTTGCCACTTTTAGACATCACCTAGATTGAGAGCTGTAAATAAATGTAAATAGGCTACTGATTGATTTAACAATATATTCAACACATGGCCCAACTCAAGGAAAGGTTAATAATGTTGTCTTACTAGTGGTGAGAAATAGCTAGATACATTGTTTTTAAGGCCAGTTACATGTAAAACTCACGGGAAAAAAAATTACCTGTGGTGTTTCATCTGATAGCACCATTATTATTGTTGTTCTTTGTCGGTTTTACTGGTACAGGTCGTTCAAAAAAAAAAAATGAAGAAAAAATAATACATTAATCAAACATTCCACAAGGTTCTGTAAAGTCTTAACTCCAGATTAAACATTACACATATAAACGATTATTTTATTGTTAAAGTATTAAAATTTGTATTTAAACTCAAGTGATTGTACTTCGTTACGGTCCACCAGTAAAAAACATTGAATTGTGTTTGGGCAGAAGCTAGCTGGTAGCTAGTTGGCTAATGCTAACTAGTACATGACTAGCCCTAGAATGTCTGTGATCTTACATACATTTCAAGTATTCCAAATACACAGTCATAGATCTCTCTCGGTCCCCCACTGTGTAGTGCCCATCTGCGCGGCCATAACAGTGCTCTAAACTCCGTCTGTACTCACCCAATAATTAATTCCTAAGACGTGTAGTCATATTTTGTCCTCTAGTTTCATATCCATGTGAAAGTTCTGCCAGAAAACGTGTGTTTAGTCAAATATCTCCACTTTTTCACGAGCTGCACACGGACGTGTTTCTGTACGACGCGAGGGGCCAGGAATGATTGCAGCACTGAATATACGTAACTTCCTTTAGGACGCACAAATGTTTGGGACACACAATTGGCAGGTGATGATTCATTACCCTGCAGCAATCACAAGCACCTGTCAATTGTGTGTCCCAAACATTTGTGCGTCCTAAAGGAAGTTACGTATATTCAGTGCTGCAATCATTCCTGGCCCCTCGCGTCGTACAGAAACACGTCCGTGTGCAGCTCGTGAAAAAAAAACCTAAAATAAAGATTTTCAAACAACATGAATAAAAAATAAAAGTTTAGAAATGGTCTACATTTGAACGTTGATATATAGTTTTGATATAAACGTCTAGATCAAGGCTAAATCTAAACTATACTGTATATTGATCAATGGCTATTCAATTTATTTTTGTCCAATATTTGGAGATCAGTTATGCAACTTACAGTTGTTTTTTTTAATCAATGTTTATGGAATAATTGTTTAAATTCAATCGGCTAGATTTGGTCTAGATATAGACCGAATCTAGACCATCTAATTTAGGTCTACAAAAAAAACGAACGTCTAAAAAACGACTATGGCTCACTGGGTCTGGTTGGGGTTGATGGAGGTCAGGGACGCCGGCTTTTGTGCGTGGCCATGGGGGCTGAACTTGACCACCACTCGCCCCCCCCCCCTTCCCCCCCGCCCCCCCCTCCACCCACTGCGTCGCGGCATGTGCGCGCGCGAAGGGCGCGCGATTTTTTTTGCTTAATTAATTCATTAAATGACCATAAAACAACATTAACAACACTCTACCCATCCTTCAGTGTGTCCCATCCTCAAATGTTTTACTTAAATAAAAGTACTTATTTTAGTAGTAGCCTATAGTTACTTCTACTCCACTACATATAGACAAATATTGTACTTTTACTCCACTACAATTATTTGATAACTTTATTTACTATAGTTACTTTGTAGATTTTGATTATTATTACAAAACCACTTATACAGTATATATACTTTGGCAATTTGAAAATAGCAGATTTGCGACGCGTTGTGAGCTTGTAGATCTGCTATTTTCAAAGAATTTGTATACATTTTACACGTTTGAAAACTTGTGAAATGGGACCTTCTGCATAATGAGTACTTTTACTTTTGGTGCTTTAAATACATTTTGATACCAATACTTTTCTACTTTTACTCAAGTACATTTTGAATACCTTACTTTTACTTGTAATAGAGTATTTTTACACCGCAGAATTGATACTTTTGTTTAAGTAAAACATTTTAGTACTTTTTCCACCACTGGTATTCAGTGCATGCAGTGAGTGACTGTTAGTGCACACAGGACGAGGGAGTCGAAGGACACAGCATAGACCCTTCATTTCAATAAGGGCAGACGGCAGAGCCAAAACCTGCAGAACATGTTTAGCATGGTTCACATGACGCCCGAGTCCCCCTGGTCTAAAGTTGTGTTCGATTTTTTCACATTGCCACTCGAGCTGCAATAGCCCCGCCCCCCCACCGCGAGCCGTTTCTCTGTCTGGGGTATTGTTCTAGGTGTCAACGGCGCGTTAACACCTATCTGCGCCCCGCTATAGTAATGGTAATGGTAGTGGTACTGTAAGTTTGAGCCTGACATCTGAGATTCATTCATTCATGACCAATTGACCGTGGGGGCGCTAGCCCCGAAGCCCCCGCGTCATCGGCGCCCCTGATGGAGGTTGAGGTGGAGGAGAAGAAGCTCTTGCTGCTGCTGATCGTCTGTCTTCCTCGACCTCTGGCTCACACACTCAGTCTCTCTCTCTCTTCATACTCTCGCTGGTCCGTCCCAAACTCTAAACACACACACTCCCTTCCTGGAAAAAGTGGAGCTTCTGGTCTCTGGTAACCCCTCCCCTATACCCGAGACTAAATCTTCGTTAGCTGTCCACAGCAGTGAAAGGCCCACGCAGTGGTGGAAAAAGTACTGGCAAATATTTAATTGCACTTTTTACTCCACTACAATTACTTGAAGGCTTTAGTTACTAGTTACTTTACAGATTTAGATTATTATTACAAAACATACATTAACCACTTCAGCCCTATATACAGCTATATAAACTAAAGTTTTCAAGTAATTGTAGTGGAGTAAAAAGTGCAATATTTGCCTCTGAGATGTAGTGGAGTAAAAGTAAATGTATTGAACATTGGAAATACTCCACTAAAGTAAAAATACCTCAAATGTGTACTTAAGTACAGTACTTGAGTAAATATATTTAGTTACTTTCCACCACTCGAGACAACACACAACACCACTTTAAAAAAATATATATATATCTGTGATGAATTTATAAAATGAGCCTTTAAGTGAAGCCTTGAACGCTCCCTTTTTCTTCATCTGCTGTCTTTTGCCAGCCCCTGGCTCAACTTCCTTCCATCTACTGTATTTCACTCTCGACATTGTGCTTACGCAATCCTATCAACACAAATAAATACTAACCGCACGCACGCACACACGCACGCACGCACGCACGCACGCACGCACGCACGCACACACACACACACACACACACACACACACACACACACACACACACACACACACACACACACACACACACACACACACACACACACACACACACACACACACACACACACACACACACAGCAATTGGTAGCGGACTGTTTTAACAGTTTCTTCACCACAGTTGCAACCCAGTTGGTAAGCAAACTCCCTCAGCATTCAGGTCTGTATGGCCCGGACCACATTCAAGCTCACTATGAGAAACTAGGGGCTAAAAAATATTCCTTCTTTTTCAAACCTGTATTGACTGATGATGTGCAAAACAAACTCCTCGCCCTACAGCCTGGACTGGTCCCATGTCCTAAATTGTACCTCTGTGGAGGAGTCCTGGTCCTGTTTCAAAAAAGCTTTTTTGTGTGTACTTGATAACATCGCACCCACAAAGGTGGTGAGGGTCAAAGCTAGCACAGAACCTTGGATGAAGGGTGACATTTTGAATGCCATCAAACTCAGGAACAAAAGCTACTCCGAGTTCAGGAAAAACAAAAGTGAGCAGCTACTTGAAAAGTGCAGAAATCTACGAAATGTAGTTACTAAATTGATCAGAAATGCCAAAAAGAATTTCTTAAATGAGAACATAGAGGCAAACAAAAGACACCCACAAAAACTGTGGGAGGCACTAAAACAATTAGGCTGCAACGGAAAAATTCAGACAAAATCTACAAACATTTGCATTATTTCAAGTGGCTCGCTCACTACCGACAAGCAATTGGTAGCGGACTGTTTTAACAGTTTCTTCACCACAGTTGCAACCCAGTTGGTAAGCAAACTCCCTCAGCATTCAGGTCTGTATGGCCCCGACCACATTCGAGCTCACTATGAGAAACTAGGGGCTAAAAAATATTCCTTCTTTTTCAAAACTGTATTGACTGATCCCCACCAGATTCCTCAGAGACGCAGCGGTCTCCATTGCTCCCATAGTAGCCCACATTACAAACTTATCCATCAGTCAGTGTCACGTCCCACAAGAATTCAAGTTGGCAAGAGTAATCCCTCTATTTAAAAAAAGGAAGCAAACTAGATCCTGGCAACTATAGGCCTGTTTCCATCCTTTGTTCCATCTCAAAGGTTATAGAGCGATCAATCCAAGAACAAATCAACAGCTACCTCAGCGAGCGTAAACTGTTGTTTGAATTCCAATCAGGCTTCAGAACATCCCACTCCACTGACACATGCCTACTATATTTGACCGACTACATCAAACGTGAGGTAGACTCGGGCAAATACTGTGGCATGGTCATGCTGGACCTCCAAAAGGCGTTTGACACTGTAAACCACGCAATTCTACTTGATAAGCTGAGGGCGATTGGTTTTGATTGCACATCACTAAATTGGATGAGATCTTACTTGGAGGGTAGAGAACAAGTGGTTGACATCAACGGAACCATGTCCTCATCCCTCCCAGTGAGCTGCGGGGTTCCTCAAGGCAGCATTCTAGGGCCGTTACTGTTCCTTCTATACATTAACGACATGAATGCTGCCTGTAACTGCAAACTGTTCGCTGATGACTCGGCACTCCTGATATCGGGTGAGGACAAGTTGCAAGTTGAGGAAGCTCTCAGTAGAGTTCTCAAATTCTGCCCGAACCCGAGGGTACCCGACCCGACCCGACGGGTTCGGGCCGAGCCGGGCTGAAATATATGCTAATTGGTAGGGCCGGGTCGGGCTCTCGGGTTGGCGCTGCTAAAGGGGATTTTTTTTTTTTTTTTTTCTCCCAATAAAAATGATTCTGTTCTGTCAATCTGTCTTTGTGTATTTATTTATTAATAATGAACAGCAGTGCTGTCAGTGTGTTGTGTTGCTGCGCTGACAGTGACTGGATTGGGAATTTGGGATGTAAAACTTTTGGAGAGAGAGAGAGAACAGCACGCGTTGCGCTGCTCGCGCAGCATAAAGTCTGTCAGACTGAGTGAGGCTGAGGGGCGCCTGATTTATACTTCATTGCAATCTGGTGTTGCGCACAAAATAGACATTCAATCTACAAACCCACTGAAGTCCACAATGCATCATGAGCTAACGCTTTTTTAACTTGTAGATCGTTTTTTTAAAAGGGTCATAAATCACACAGTGCGCAGAGAGGATGATGGGGGGGCGTGTCCGACTCAGGTTAACAGCAGGTCAGCCAGAGGGGCGAAGAACTTTAGACGGAGAAGATGGATGCCAAATCGATAAAAAGAAAACTTGCGACAGGAGAATTGAGTCTATCTGCTAATGAGGCTGGGAAGGCCAAAGCATGGGAGAGATTTAAATTGGTCGTGAACTCCGAAGGGAAGGTGTTGGACTTTACCCAGTGCACAAAATGCAAACAGGTGCTGAGCTACAACAGCAAGACAACGGGTACATCCACCATGAATCGTCACATAAAAGATTCGTGCTCAGGATCCTCAGCAACACCATCAGGCTCAGGGGGGCAGCAGTCAACAATGGCCACATTTGTGACAAGGAGTGCCGCGACTGTCCCTCTAAAACTGAAGCAAGCAGTGACAGAAAAGTGTGTCTATTTTTGTGCAAAGGACATCAGGCCTTTTTATATTGTGGAAGGCGATGGCTTCATGGAATTAGCCCAGGAGCTAATTAACGTCGGGGCCACGCACGGTAAAGTACAGGCCAGCTCCGTTATTCCATGCCCCAACACCATAGCCACACACTGCAGGGCCTTGGCTGAGGAGAAACGAGAAGCCTTCACAGACCAGGTGAAAAATCATCTAAAAAACGGATGCACAGTAGGAATGTCAATTAACTGACATGTGGACAGATGATTTCCGAAAAATTAGTTATCTTGCCATTACATGCCATTTTGTAGGGGAAGATTTCAAATTGATCGGAAAAAATCTGACCACAGCCATGTTCCCATTGGAATTGAAAAAGACGGGGGACAACATTAAACGGGAGATAGTCACCAAGCTGGTGAACAAGTTTGGATTTGAGCCAATTTCCCTGAGCAAAATTGTTTGGGTCACTGACCAGGGGTCCAATATGATTAAAGCCTTGCAGTCCTACACCAGACTTGACTGCCAGGATCATGTCCTTAATACGGTCTTGAAGCATGGCCTGGAGCATGACACCGCACTTGTTGCAAATGCCCCTGACATCGCTGAAACCCTGACTGCAGCGAGGGCCCTAGTGAGGTAGGCTTTGTTTGTTTGTTATACTGTTACTATAATTATAGCACTAATGACTACGATACTAAATTAGGCTATAGGCTACTTCGTTTTCTTCTCAGATTATTATAGGCTATAGGCTATGTGTGTGTTACACAATTAAAAAGCAAATTAAATTGTGCGTAATTTGCGTGTTCCGGTTTTTAATTTGTTATTATTGTATTACACTGTCTAGGTATGTCAAGCAGTCGGGATTAGCAGCGCAGCTGAGTAAGACCCTGCTGCAGGTGGCTGAGACGAGATTCAGCTCTGTATACATGTGTCTGAAGTCCATTCAGGATATATACAGAGAGCTGCACGACAAGCTGGAGTCTCGTGGAGAGGGTGAGCGAGTGGAAAAGGTGGGCCCTGACACGCTGGCATTTCTTGTGTCCTTCCTCCAGCCCTTTTGGGACGCACAGCGGGAACTGGAGGGGGACAAATACCCCACTCTCCAACTTGTCTGTCTGTGGAGAGAAAGACTGAGGAGGCACTGTGCTCCCAACGCACAAGACGCACCAGAGCAAGCTTTTGTGCGCCAGCGACATGCGCAGTGGCTGGAAAAAAAACTGGACATTACAGCTCTCCACAAGGCTGCAACTTTTCTGTGGCCAAAATTTAACCAGTTGCGCATGCTGTCTGCTACTGAAAGGGCCACCGTTCACGAATACGTGAAGTCCCGCCTGGCCACACCACCAGAGGAGGACGAGACAGTGGTGGTTGAAGAAAGTGGAGAAGAGGAGGGGGGCGAAGAAGAGGAGGCTGGTGGAGATGCTGCTGCTCCAGAGCCTCCAGCTCCCAAGAGACCACGTCAGTTTGACGAGTGGGAGAACCGCTTTGGAGCAGATGATGAAACTGAGGAGGATGAGGTGGAGAGCTACATACGCCAGAGGCCAACCATGAGTGACGAACGGGATCTGCTGGGCTGGTGGGAAAAAAACGCCACAGCATATCCCAGGCTCGCTAAGTTGGCACGGAATGTTCTGGGTGTCCCGGCCAGCAGCAGCAGCAGTGAGAGGGTCTTCAGTGCGGCAGGCCGCACTATCGAGGAGAGGAGAACACGCCTCAAGCCAGACACTGTGGATGCATTGTTGTTCCTCCACGGCAATAAGTAGCCTAACTATTGTGTAGCTTAATGTCTTAATTTGTACAAGAAAAGGACTGGTCAAAGATCGGTGTGCACTGTCCACTGCAGTTTGTGTGTGTTGTGTTTTAAATGTAGTCTCTAGACTCGATAGTGTGCTTGTCGAGATTTAACTATTTTAAGTTAGAAGTGCTATTTATATCTTTATTCAGACAGTAACAGTATTCACTTTATATTTTGCTTTTACTGTTCTTCTGCTTCTAAGTCACTTTAAGTCAGAAACTCGGTTTCTGTTAATTTGTTTTGTTTCATTCCTTTTATTTTTGGCTGCTGCTATCAGAAACACGGTTTCTGTTATTTTGTTTTGTTTCATTCGTTTCATTTTTGGCTGCTAATGTTTATTGTTAATCAGGATCAGAAACTAGGTTTCTGTTATTTTGTTTTGTTTCATTCGTTTTACTTTTTGCTGCTAATCAGAAACTAGGTTTCTGTCATTTTGTTTATTACGTTTATTTGTTATACAAGTTTTTATCAGAGTCAGAGACTGTTATTTTGTTAGTTTAGTTTATATTATTTTATTTACAAGTTTCGAAGTTTGCACTGCTGCTAAGCCTACACATAATAATAAAGTTGGGAGTATGGAGTTGAAGTATCGTATGCTGTGTGTGATTATTACTGTGATATATGATAATTAATAATAGTCAATAATAATGAAATAAGAAGAAGAACATCAAAGATTCAAAAGTCTATTACTAAAGAAAGTGTGTAGCTGTGCCAGCCTATGTATGACTATGAATATGATTAACGACTGACTACTGCGAGTCTGGCTGGCCTGGTCATGAGGTGGTAAACTGGTAAGTGTTGTTATAGGTGTTATAGCCTTCCCTTTGTTAGAAGAAAGAAAATAATAGCCTGAATTTACATGACTAAAGGTGTTACACTTACAGCCGCGGCAGGGCGGTGCTCAGCAGCACGCAGCAGAGCAGACGCACGGATTCAAGGCAGACAGATAAAGCATTGATTGATTGACTGAATACTTTATTAGCAGTTTACATACAAGCGCAAGACAGTAGGCTACAGTTCAAAATACAAGGTCTGCTTAAGCTTGCCTTGTTCTCATAGAAGATGATTTGTTTTGTACTACTGCTACTACTGCACAGCGCAAGTGCATGCATGGTCAGTGGCGTCTGTCGCTCACCGAACATAGCAGGTCTGCGACTGCAGTAGAACATGTTTTGGGTTTGTAACTTTGTTTAACTTTGTAGACTAGAATAGATCTCTGCTCTGCTGATAAAATATAAATTACACGAGCAGCGGCAGCGCCGTCAGGGAGAGAGAGAGAGAGAGAGAGAATGAGAGCTACAACGGGGATTTAACATTCTAGTACTAAATACCTATTTCGTAGGCCTACTATAACCTATTTCGCGCAGAAGAGAACTTACTAAGTTAACATGATGTTTTCAACAACTGAACATGATTGTGATGTTTCCATTTAGAAAACTATTATAATGTCCGTTGACTCCATTCTCTCTCTCACTCGCGAGTCGCAACATGGCGCTGCCTGCGCAGTGCGCACACTAACAATCTTTTTTTTTCTTTTTTTTCTCTCGGGTTTTGTCGGGTTTTCGGGCTTAAAATGATGAGAACTGTTCGGGCCGAGCCGGGCCTCGGGCTGGCCCAGTCGGGCCCAGTTAGAGCCGGGATTTAATTTTCAGGCCCGTTGAGAACTCTAGCTCTCAGCTCTGAACTCTCAAAAATCCGTACCTGGCTTACTGATAACAAACTGTCTCTACACCTTGGGAAAACTGAATCCATCCTATTTGGGACCAAACATTCCCTCAGTAAAATGAAGGTAGTTGACTTCAAGGTCAAAGTCGATGACACAATCATCACTAGCAAAGAAGAGATTACCTATTTGGGATGTATTCTTGACAAATACCTGACAGGTGAAAGCATGGCAGCAAAGGTGGTCAAAGGAGTAAACCAGAGAACCAGATTTATAGGCAGAGTTTCCTCTTTTGTCAACCCTCAGGCCCTCAGGACCCTCTCAGGGGCCCTGATTCAGCCTCTTTTTGACTATGCTAGCTCCTCTTGGTACTCCTACACCTCAGTGTCACTGAAGACTAAGCTTCAAACCTCCCAAAACAAACTGATCCGACTACTTCTCGGACTGGGGCCCATGACCCACCTCTCTCCCACTCACTTTGCCAGCCTAGGCTGGCTCAGGGTGGAAGACAGGGTTAAACAACTAAAAATGGGTCTGGTCTTCAAAATTGTAAATGCAGATTTGCCCGATATGCCCCCTATACCCGCATATCTGTATAAATACCTCGAAAAGGTTAGTGACACCCACGGCCACGAAACTAGAGGGAGCGTAAACAACAATCTGGTACCACCCACCCATAAAACAAACATGGGCAAATTCTCCTTCTATAGCACAGCCACCAAGGAATGGAATAGTCTAACCCCATCCCTCAAAAAATGCAGTTCGCTGGGCTCATTCAAAACAGCCCTAAAAACCCATCTTTCTGGAGGCCGAAAGAGGAGCTAGTACCAGTTTCCCTGTAGACAGACGACCCCCCCCCTCCTCTTTTTTGTACATATTTTGTATTTCCTCATGCTTTTTTTGTATATCATTTTTATTTTTCCATGCTCCCCCCCCTTTTTTGTACATATATTTTTTAAATGCTTTTTTTTGTACATAGTGGTATTTTTTCTGTATTATCTGTATTTTCATGTTGATTTTTCAACTGTTTGGTTGCTACTATATATGTCTATGAAATTAACTCAAGGACCTCAACGGAAACAAGTCCGCAAGGACTTTTTTGGCCGGACCTTTTAGACAAAAGCATTATTAATGTAACCGTGTTGTTTTACATTCTTTTGCCTAATAAAAATTTCAATCAATCAATCAATCACACACACACACACACGTGTGTGTCAAACTGTTGAATGAGACTGCACTTCCCCTTTGATTCCACTTTCTTAGGATTAGCCACTCATTGTGCTCTGGCTTGAGTTGCATAACCTGGAGACCAAAACTTGTATTTTTTTTCTTTTATAACATTACTACATTTAAAATAACTTGTTTTGGTATGATTTTTTTTTAAGTATCCTGTGTCATAATATACAGTAACTTTACATGTCTGGCATTTATAACAAACCAAACAATTTGAAAATGTTTTAATGATTTAAATTGACCTCCTGCTTAAATAGACATCCATGGGACATGCATTACAAAGCGCTGCCGGACCAATATGGCGGCCACGTTGACGCATCGGCCCTATAAACAGAAGCAGCCAGTATGGTATACAGTATGTATCTATGGGTAACACCTCTGTGACAATGGCAGATTTGGCCATGAGTTGGCATACCCTTAACTATGTGTGTTTCATAGAATAACGTAAGTGAGACTCTCGCTCGACATCTTCTATTGGATTAACAGTGGAGTTATATGGCTCTCAGTACAAGTGGATATGGGTTTGATTTTCTGGGGGTAATGGCGAGAGTCGGGGTCCATACCTCTGCGTTTGAGAGGGGGGGTCCATGCCTCTGCTTTTGATAACCCCCCCATGTTATGGCCGGTGGATTTATGTTTTAGCCCTGCTAATGGTCAGACTGTATTAAATGCACACATTTCCATTTAGGAAATGTAGACTGTTTGATATTTATGTTTGAAAATGAATGGAATGGAACCCCCTCGCCTCTGGAACAGTCCCAGAAATCCTGGGCTTGAACCACCTATGGGTCATTTTATAATGACTTGTAAGGTCAGGTATCATAGTGTTTCATCATTGCTGGACACTCATAGACATTTGTTTTTTGCAGGTAGCATTGGTGTATTATAATTTACATTTGCCATAGTTGTAATACTTTGCCATAGTTATAAAAACGTTATAATGTATTATAATCACTGTTATAATTAATTATAAAGTGATTATAAGCAGTGGTACAGTGCTCATTGGACGCAGTACTATGGCGTCCCGCCAGTCTTTTGAGCAGGAGCATGTGCGTACCAGTGAGAACCATTCACACCTCTTACCAAAGCTTACAAAAGTTGCAGAGTGTCAACAGTGTGAATTAACATAGGAATGAAAAATACTGATGAAGGCCTGAGTAGCCGAAATACACGCGGTTGTCAGATTGCTGCTGCGCTAAATAATAAAATTCACAGGTAACTGAACTATAATTATTAATCAATTTAATTTATAGAACCCATGTTTGTAGTAAAGGGTATTAAATCCCCAACAATGTACTGCATAATAATGTAAGTTTAATTATTTTTTCTTATTCAAGGTATTGGTACACATGGTCATGCCCATGCCTGGAATTTCGTCATTTTAGGGGCACGGCCACTTGGCCTTTGGTGTTGTCTATTTTTTTGAGGCCACAAAAGCCAAATGCCAGGGGAGGAAGGCCATCAAATAAAACAACATTTTAGTCCATTGACAGAATTAATACAATTTAAGGGTTAAGAATGCTTTTAAATGTAATATGTAGACTATCTGCAGTGAAATAAATAAATTATGGTATTTACAATCTGATCCATGCTCAGCCCTGCACCAATCGAAGTTACTGGATTCGTTTAAAGATGGGGACTCAGGGGAGTTAAGAATTCAGAATCTCAACAAAACACACTGGAAAGAAAGAGAGGAGAAAGTGGTGCAGTCAGCTGGGGCATTAAGGCCACTGGGGCCTCAGGGCATGCCAATTTTTTTAGGGGAAAAAGGCAAAACTGAGGGGCAACGACTGCCAGGGCCTTCGTGGCCTCCCTGAATTTCCTGCCCTGCTTATGCCTAATTTCTGCATATTTTCTCTTTAATGTTATTTCTGTTGCTAAAGGTAACTGTTGCTATTACTGCTATACACGATGGTCCTCATTTATCAATGGAACGTATCATCGAACAAATCATCTTACCGACGGGGCTCATGTGCAATTTATCAAGCAGGTGTACACTGTAAATCATAGCGTACTAATGGACGGTGTGTTCATAAATATAACGGCTGCAACCGACCGTTAATGCAATGGCACCCCGTTAATGCAATAATATTAAAGCAACAACCCCACGGATGTCTTACACTTTACCTGGCGTGTTAGCATGTACCTACGGACAGTCGAGTCCCCCCTTTATCCATGTGAATGCATTCCCCCGTGGCCCAGTCATGCATATATCTGGCACACTGTGGAACATGCACTTGGCACACTACATTGTTTGCGAGATTATGTGGGAATAATCTTTGTCAAACTACACAAAATAACACCAAACTGTAGGCTATGTGATTTGAAGACATTTTCAATTTCAATTCACCCAGCACTGTTTATATGACTGTCTTACTGTGACTGTTTACAAAATGAAAATCCGCAGCTAAGTATAAATCAGGCATTAGGACGCCATCAAGGCCTCCTGAAATACATTTTAGTGGTCTAAATCAACTGTAGATTTAGTTGACTAGAATCATATGTTATTTAGTCAACTAAAACTATCCGAAAACTAAAACATTACCGATGACTAACACACACACCATCCATCCATCCATCCATCCATCCATCCATCCATCCACCCCCACACACACACACACACACACACACACACACACACACACACACACACACACACACACACACCTGCAGAAATATAATCAAAGTCAGTGTCGTAAATGTACTCAATATCATAATATGTCCTCTATGTACAGTGATTTGAATATGTATGTAGCCTAATGTATTATGTATTGATTTGCATTGCTGTGATGCAGGGCCCTGCTGGGCTGTGGGAACCCACCTCACAGGGTGTGGGAGTAAACACAGTGCAGTGTCTAATACTGGAGGCACTGCAGTTTAACTGTCTCACCAGAGGGTGCCAGTATATATCATCCCATTAGTGTTGTTTTCCATTTCACCATTCTGATTGTAACTCCCACAACTGTTAATGGGGAACAAAGAAGGACTCAGAGGTTTAATGCCACAGGGCCAATTGACTTTAGACTGGGGGCAACAAAACAAACTGCAAGATGTCCAAATTGTAGCTGTCAGTAATAAGTTACCATGTGTGCAGTTTATGAATGAAGCTGCACAAATCACAATGTGGTTCTGTATTGACAAGTGACTGTTGACTACTGCACTGATGTCTCCTTTGGCTGATATGAAATAGTGATCTTTATACATACTTCATATATAATTATAATGTTGATGTAAGTAAAATATTACCTGAAAGAAATATTTTCTACATGCATAGATGCTCCTAAACCATTATGCAATCACTTAGTTTCATCATGTGTGATCTAGACCAGTGGTGTGTTCTAGATTTTTTTGGAGGGTATACTATAACAATTCCCCCCCAGTTCCTCCCACACACACGGCACGCACGCGCGTATAATTAATTCATGTAAAAAAATTGCGCGTGCTCCTCGCGCGTTTCGTCCCCGCACAAACTCGGCCAGGCCCACTCAGGCCCAGTTTTACAGTAACACTGAGTACACTTACAATATGCTTTGTACTGATTTTATACTGTTTCTAATGTTAATCACCCTGTAACTCAACCACTTTGAGCTGCTTTTAGCCTTAGATGCATTTTAATTTTTTTAAATTTGTATTACCATAGAAGTGCAAGGGTTGTTATAAATAAATGCTGGTATTAACTTGGCATTGAAGACACAAACTGTATTGAAGATTCAAGATTTTGCCGTGCTATGACGCGCAATTTGAATACTAATGAAGTAGGCTACTCAATTCAGTGACCTACGTTCAATGAAGTGAATGGCAGGTCGTTGAAATGTGTGAATTCCTTCACCAGTAGCCATCAATTATCACCTCAAGAACAATTGCCACGCACATGATAAGCCATCACCTCAGAGTTAGACTAGTCAGACGGTCAGACCACATTCTTGCTGTTTGTATTGCTGCGCTCCCCCAGCCCACTGAGCCCAGCCACTCCTGGGTGCAGCGTATCAGATGCGTATCAACGTATCAGATACGCCGTTTCGAACTGTTTTTGAATGTATACAGTGGCGACAAAAAAAATCTGCAGGCCATACTGCGTATACAGCGTACCACGGTAGAACACATCAATGATCTGGACAGTCCAGTCGTGTTCCTCTTCCTCCATCTCTACTGTGTTCATGATGTACCTTCATGATGAACGTGAAAGTGAAGAATGTGACCCTGAGAGCTGGAGATCATCTGACAGTGATGGTTTTGATTTTACATGATGCTGACAGCTAAACATACTGTATATGCAAATACATGTAATAATGATTTACTCTCTCCAACTGAGAATGTTGACATTCTTCAAAAAATACAGACTGCTAAGACTTATTCATGACCTATTGTAAGTAGCTGACAGGTGCTCTTTTATGGTTCTTTTGAAAGAGGGTAGGGAGTCACTTTTTAATGTGTGATGGTAGGTTGTTCTACACAATGGCAGAAGAAAAGGCCTTTCACGTTGTTCTCATGTTTGAGAAAAATGTAGGAATGATCAGTGGAGCTCCTTCTGGTGTTGTACCCATGAGTGTCATTCAGATTGATCATTTCAATAAACTTGCTGTGGAAATGCATGTGGACCACCCATCTGACCACTTAACTCATCAGCTGACAAACTGCCAACCTAAGTGGTCAGATGGGTGGGCCGCAAAAGTTTCTGAAACTTTCAAGTAGGCCCTGATCTGAAAAACCTTGCGAACCATTGCTCTAATGAGCTTCTTTTGGGATGTCTGTAGTTTAGTTTTTAATGAGTTGTAGGTGACCGCAAGGTGCATGCATAGTCAAAATAACATGGTCTAAATCAACTAATGACGTTGTCTGTTTGTTTAAGTGTCTTCTAACTGTCTACTGTGGTTCATATTTCATTGTTTTTATACAGTACAAACGGCCAAGGAGACCGTTGCCATATCCACTTCAACTGAAGGATCGGACCCTCAGTACCTCGCTCACTCAACTTCCGAGTCCAGCAGCTCATCTTCAGATGAGAAAAAGAAGAAGAAGAAGAAGAAGAAGACAAAGAGGAAGAAGAAGTCGTCCAAATATCAGTCATCATCCACATCATCTTCCTCGTCCTCATCATCATCATGATGATGATGATGATGATGATGATGATGATGATGATGATGATAAGAAGAAGAAAAGGTCCAGGTCCAAGAAGAAGTCAAAGTCCAAGAAGAAGGCCAAAAAACAGAAGGGGAAAACTGAGCCGAGATTTGTGACGAGAGGTAATTCATATTAGAACTTTAAAAAATTAACATTCCATATTTAATGGCCAATAGTTCAACACAAATTATATCACTTGAAAAGAAACACAAGCCCTGAACGTTCCCTATTCTGTTTGTTGGCTGTTTTACTTCTTCGCTCTTGCTCTCTTCACAGATGAAGTTTGTCCTATTGTTAACCAATGGAATGCTTTGTTAGGCCTAGCACCAACACAGAATAGAATGTTTGAACTTCAAAACGAGCACTTTACAAAAATAGTGGTTTGGAAATGGGGAAAACGTAATGGAAATCTGTTTACTGTCAACACTGAAAATGGCTTGTTGATCGGCTCCTTCCACTATTTTTGCTCACCATCATTGTAAAACTGTTAATTTTGTTATTGTTCCTAAATATCAGTTTCAATGTATTTCAAGTTAATTGACCAGCCCTACAAACAATCACTGTTGAAGATAGTTTGGGCTATGGCTGATGAATGATGATGCTGTTTAATTAGGTTTTTACCTCGCAACAGTGGTATTTAAATTACAAACTTTCTCACTGTGGCTAACATCGAGTTTGTCTTCTTCAATATCCTTAGCACGTGGACCAGATGAGGTTGTGGCCAGGTATAAGCGGGTCCTGAAGGCCTACCGGAAGAAGAAGTCGATGAGTCAGGCGTGTAAAGTTGTGGGTGTTGACCGAAACACAATAATATTAAACGCTCCAATTGCGGAGCTCGCAATTGGTGCCCCTGAAAAATGTAAGGAGCTCATGGCCTTGCACACACAACGCGAGAAACTGAAAGATTTTGCTCAACGGTGCCACGGGGCAATTAAGGGCACTTCTGATATAGAAGCAACAGTAGTGGCCATGAAAAAGGCAGAGACACTGTTGTCTGTGGGAAAGGGGAACTTTTGATTACTTTACTTATTGTAAAGTAATACATTGTAATACATTGGATCATAACACAACTCCCCTAGGCCCTGCCTAGTCATTTGTGCCGGACTAGATTTCCTGCCATTTTGCGTTTTCTTCAAAACACACATTTTGTCCAAAACTCACAAATCGTTACACATTACTCCGGCATGTGATCAAGATGTATCAGTTTGTGGGCCCCAGCCTGGCGGAGACCTGCGCTCCAAGGAGCACACTTTTCTAGTTATTTGTCAGTTGCTCTAGGTCTACTGTAGGTTATACAGTGAAAGGACCAACAAACAAATGGTACAGAGAGCAAAGGCCGCAAAGATGTTTGTGTGAGACTTGGTGTCCTCTTGCTAATAGATGCACTATCATGTATCGTGCACTTGTGGTGAGACATTAATGTCATCGCTAGGCAACTCATTCATAAACAGAACTCTCATTACTACACAGTCCACTCTCTTTTTGTTACAGTGAATGTGTCGTACTCTTGCTAACATATCAAATGTCAGTACAAGACAAATGTCTAACAAGATAAACTGGACATTGCTGAACTATGACCATTTGCCAGTGAAATGTGATTGGAGACTGAATCCCAGTGGGAAGACAGGCGGTGCTGTTTGCTCTGTTTTGGACAGATCTACGTAATGGGCCCACATGGAAAGAATCTATATGTTCCATATATGCAACTATATGTAACCTATATGCTACATATAAGGATCATATATGCGCATATATGTGCATATATACCACATATATGCCTGGTATAAGCTCCATATAGGCTGCATATATCTCACATATAGGTCAAAATCAGGTGCATATATGTGCATATACAGGGTATATAGGTCTCCTATATAGCTTGTTTATACCCTCATATAGGTCATATATGTTGATAATACAAGCCATATAGGTCTCCTATATAGCTTCTTTATCCATATATAGGCTCTATATGTTCATAATACAAGACATATAAGTCTCCTATATAGCTTCTTAATATGTAGGCCCTGTGTCCCATTATAGGATGTAGGCCACCTGAGAGTACTGTTTCTACTGTTTCTATTCCGTACAGTAAATGTTTCAGCTCAGTGGCAGATTCTGTATTATAGCCTGCTGCATGAATCACCCAATGACAGTATGGCATGTGAATATGAATGTAATGTGATAACATTAAAATATCATGCAAGACTAAATTAGCACATTTGGGATGTGTTACATCAACACAATGGTAATGTCATCACATTTGATCCTAAATACATGTGACAAGGCAATGATTATGGAATATGGCAAGTGAGGAAAACAAGCTAATTTTCAACACAAATGGCTAAACATTTATTTCCTGAATCATTAACAATAACAAGGTTATCAATTCTTTCTTGGGCATAGTTTCCATGACGATAAAATGTGTATTGTGGTAGAATAAAATGGATAACAAACAAGTTTGATTAATCCCATGTTTATTGAAAACATTGAGCATCTAGGAAAGCATTTCACTGTGGTTAATGAATTTGAATACAAAGTTTACATTTCTGTCTGTTTTAACAAACAGACACTTTTCTTTTATCTGATCAGCTTGTACAGCAACTAAATTTCCCAGACCAGGGATAAAATACAAAGGATTCTTAAATTGACTGCAAATGTCATGTTTCTCTTTTTTGTAGTACTTCCCTATTGCATAGCATGTCTCTCCCTGCCCTAGATCACAGAAAATGAATGTCTTCACAGAGAAAACACTTTCCTTTTCATCAGAAAGAATGACCGTGTATGAATTTCTCCGGAAAGTACGGGAGTAGTTTTGTGAGTGAACCATTTCTGAGTTAACCACTGCTCTGCTAAAATACTTGACAGGGACTCTAGTTGGTAGGTTAACGATGCTATTCAACGCCAGGAAATCGTCATTCTTGATCATACAAATGTTAGGCCTACCCAGACATGTAACACCATGAGAGCGGCTGACTTGTGTAACCCTTTTTTTCGCATCTGAAAATGACTCTAAGAGAGCTGAATACTCAATACTCAGCTCCCCCCATGGCTTTTTTGGAAAATGATGGAAATGCCACCTGTAGCCAAACTGTTTTCATTATTTGTAGAGAAACCCCCTGACTACTCTTTATCATATTCAGAAGGACCCCGTTGTAGGACTCAGACACAAATGCAGACTGTGCCCAGAGGGGTCCCCAGTTCCTTACAGTATTTGGTAGATGAAGGCACAAATGTACATTGAAGGTGACATTATTTGTGCCGTAAAGGCTCGCCATTTCCTGTACAAACTCTGTTAGCCACTTCTCAGATTCGGATATCTGCAGTGGGGCTATATTCTCGCCAAGTAGAATAGAGACCCCCATTACCAACTTAAACCAATGCTTTAAGTATTTCTCAGGTAAGATCCCTTTCAATGTTGGTATGCTGTAATATAACATCCACATGTACCACTCGTGTGCCTTCCAGAACTTTCTGTCTTTCATTGAGCGGGGGACACGGGAAATATTACACGGGGGTTTGATGGAAGTCAAAATGTCATCAATTTGTTCAATTGAGCGTCCGATATACCATGGAGATTGGTTGTTTTCGGAATTTAACCACAGTGTGGCGATGCTTCTAACTACACCCAGCAGCACACTGTGCATATAATCAGGAACACAGCCATCGATAATATTAAAATCGGGCAGACTACACAGAATGCTAGGCCCTTTCACTCCCAATGAGGGCTTTCCACTAGCAATAGCCTGTTCTACCAGATTGTCAGTTTGGGAAGGAGTCCGCAACTCAACGTTTTCATAGGGATAAGCCCTTACACGCCCCCTCCGTTTTAAAACATTTGTGCCTTTCTGTGTACAGAAAGAGCACCCAAACTCTCCATTAAACTGTTTGAAATTCTGAAGCATTGGACGGGCAACTGAATCTGCCACCATGATAGTGACTACTACTTTGCTTGTGACTTCACCACTGTCACTTTGCCATGTAAGACCATTAGAATACAAATCTTTGCATTCGTCAACAAATGGTTTCAGATAGGTGTTCATATTTGGTTTCTTTGGACCAAACCACAGGCCACCCAGCATAACGTGTTTTCCCCGTAGTTCTATTGGCAGTTCATTAACAGTACATAGAATTGGCCACAAACTTTTGGGGTTTGATTTGTGCACTGGCACTCCATCAACATTGAAAGCCAGTGATATGTTATCTTGTGAGGCAAGCAATGGTAGTTTTTTGTACATATTTCCATCGTATATATCTTTGATGGAGTCACCCATCCTCTCAAATCTGTGTTTTAAGTGTTTCCCTAATTGGTGGTCCTCAAGCAGTTTTTGGATTTGTTTTTTTAGTGGCAGGTACAAAAAACACTGATCTTTCTGTGCATGTGCTTTTGATATGTTCTGGTCACAAACTGGGCATTTGACATTGACGGTACCTTCCTGCATCCTTAGGTTGCACGTCTTGCAGACATAGTGCATCTCTAGTAAGTCTTTCACTGACTCGAATGATTTGTAGAACAGGTACTTAGAACCACTCACTGACAGCCCCTCAGGCCCACTACTGAAGTTGATGAGCTGCAGAATGTCCTCCAAGGCTTTGTTTGTCAGTCCGTGTTTGAGTTTTAATGCCAGCAGCAGCAGTTCCACCTGTTCTTTAGTTGGATTCTGGTCTGCGGTTGGAGATGAAGATGAAGAGCTTGGTCCCTCTTCCTGATCTTCTGGGAAAGAGCTAGGGCCAGGTCCTGGTTGGTTCATCTGTGAAACATAGGATCAGCAGTGTCACAAATTTGAGAAGAATCACACAAATCTATTTTTTCTGCTGTTGGTAGGGGTGGGAAGGTAGAGGGGTGGGGAGAGGGGGTATTGGAGTGGTTGGGGGGGGGGGGTGATGATGAGAAGGAGAGAGGGGTGGGGAGGGATAGAGGGGAGAGGCATGGTAGAGGGGGCTGGGGTGGTGAGAGGAGGGTGGGCAGTGAGTGGGTGGTGGTGAGGGAGAGAGGGGGATGGGGAAGTAGAAAGGGAGTGGGGAGGAAGAGGGGGTGGAGAGAGGTGACTGCAGCAAGAATGCATTAAATTTGCATGTGAGACATACATACACCAGTGACTAAACATGTGTGGTCATTATGACCAACTTACTGTGTCGTCAGGAGCAGTAGAGGCCTGAGGTTCCTGATTGGTTGAAGAGTCCACAGGTTGAGCTTCTTCATCTCCCTCATGTTCAAGCATTCTCCTAAAAAGAAAATTATCTGTTACTGGAAACTACTAAATGCACTAAGAGGCTATCATTGATTGGAGTGATAGAAATGGCAGTAAAAGTGAACCATTTCCACTTGTTCCGTTCTGGAATTAGTTCAAGCTTTGCTTTTTGCTTTTTAAGGCAGCGGTGGCCTAGTGGTTAGAGGGGCGGCCTTGATACCGGAAGGTCCCCAGTTCGATTGCCCAATTCATCACACATCAATCATGAATCACCGCTGAATAGCTGTAAATAAGTTAGTAAAATAACTTAGTCCAACACCCTGGGTAAACGACAAACTTTGCTTTACTTTGCTACCTAGGTTTGATGAACAGGACAATGGACTTTTCTTTTTTTTGGGGGGGGGGGGGTGGACATGCAAGATACACCTTTGTGTACAAACTAACTTGAATCCTTGAATGAACTGCTGTGATAAAAGAAGGCTAGAGAACGGACTACAAACCATTTAGTGACCTCCAGACCTACTGCACATATAAACAGAGCTAAACACATTGGAACGACTGTTTATTTTGTATTGCTGCTACCTTATACCCTGTATATAACATTTACATAAGGACACATGGGATATAGCTCTGTTTACAAAATGTTGTACCCCCTCCAACTGTATATATGTTCCCCTACTACTGTTTTTATTTTTTTATTTTTTGTATCGTTTTTTGATACTTGCTTTGGCAATGTAAACATATGTTTTCTCATGCCAATAAAGCTCAATTGAATTGAATTGAATTGAATCCCTTTGTTCCTAGTGAATCCAATGATGTTTCAAAATAATGGGCATGGGAAGCTACAACTGTGTACAGACACTAGGCTACATGGTATTCAGATTATTGGATAGCATTTCCATATCAAAGCTACTCCAGAGCTAGCCTCGAGTTCCTTTGTATTCACTCGAGGCTACTCCATAGCTAGCTAGCTAACCAGGAAAATTTAGAACTTTAGCTTACCTTCGTCTTTGTCTTGCTTTTGTCCTTTTTGGAATTGGTGCTTCGTCATCCTCGTGGTATGCTTTGTAGCGCTTCCGACCCATGCCGGTGCTTCTTTTTCAGTTAACTTACTGCAAAATAAAATCTAATTAGGTGAAAAGTTTGGTCTCACGGAGCGCAAATGTCGAAGCAGGCTAGCCGCTCTGTAAGCTGCTCCCCCGAAGTAGAAGTTACTAGCGCGACTACATCCGGGAGTATCCGGTATAAATGTTACTGAACACACCCACCCATTTCCTAGCTAGACCGGATGCAAACAGCAAATAAAAATGACCCCAGATTACATACAAACCGGGCCCAACCTCGAATTTGCCGTGTATTTCCGTTTCCGTCTGAGAGTGTGTCGTCACTTGTGCCGGCTTCTGTCTAGGCGGGAGGGGGACTTGGCGTATTGCATTATGGGCGATGTCTCGGCGTCGGTGTGTGTGTATGTGACTGGAGCTGCTGTAAGTTTGTATCTGTCGAGTATAGAGGATAGTAGAATTATGGCGGAAAAGCCAGAAATTAAACATGCCCTTGTCGAATGGACAGAGGGGAAAGATAAAGGGAAGCGGAGTATTGTGGGGATCGATTGTATCCGTAATTTTTCTGTTTCTGATTTCACTCACTCGGAGGAGTCTGACGAGTATCCAAAACTGGTTGAATGGCAAGAAGGAAGAAAACCATGGCCCGTTTATCAAGCTCGAATACTACATGTGGCAAGTATGTGACATTATGTTTCACTGTAAAATGTAACACATGTTTGTCTATTGCATATCATCTGTAGCATAACGTTACTAGTGACATGACAGTAGCTGTAGTATACAACCCTCGTAGACGTATTTATGATTCTGACGTCTTCAATCTACGAGAGTTGTAGGGTTCACGCCCCATGGAGACCTGGACTTTCTGCACTATGCCCCGTAGACACTCCAAACATGTACAAATGTGAAAATAAAGGTGCTTAACCCCAAGCCCCAAATGTTAACTGGCTCTACGGGGTAGTAGTTTAATGTAATAATCCATATCTTTCAATAAAGAAGTGTTTTAATGCCGTCTTTGGCCGATTCTGTCAGAAGTTCCCAATAGGTGGAACCCGGAATTACACTAAATGTAAACAGGAAGTAAACGAGGGTGAAAAAATGGCGTTCGGCCACAAACGGCATTAAAACACTTCTTCATTGAAAGATATGAATTATTACATTAAACTACTACCCCGTAGAGCCAGTTAACATTTGGGGCTTGGGGTTAAGCACCTTTATTTTCACATTTGTACATGTTTGGAGTGTCTACGGGGCATAGTGCAGAAAGTCCAGGTCTCCATGGGGCGTGAACCCTACAACTCTCGTAGATTGAAGACGTCAGAATCATAAATACGTCTACGAGGGTTGTATACTACAGCTAACATGACAGTACAGATTCGCTGGTACAAAGTCAACTAAAAGGCATTCAAGACAGCATTACACTTGTTTACATTGGAGACCTTTTTTAACTCATATAACAATGAAAAACATACAGGTAGGAAGCAGTACTGTGTAGGGAAGATTGAAATAAAAGAACAGGGGGAACAAGACTGGTAATGCACAGAGCATGATAAAAGGATAATAAGAAAAATAAAATAAAATAATAATAGATAAAACAAAACAGAAACAAAAAAACAAGGTTTTATTTGTATGTCATTCAATGTTATATGAGTTTAAAAAAAGGGATCTCAATTTAAATAAGCCTAACAGCTTTCTTGAACGTCCTTTTAGTTGACCTTGTACCAGTGAAATGTTACTGTCATGAAACTGTACCTTTTCCTATGCAAACTGCAAATACAATTTTCAATCAATCAACCCAGGGATGCACACATGGCAATTAGCAAGGAACTCTGACGCTGGCATATTCGTTTTGTTTCTATTCTTTTCCAAATTTCAATTTTTCACAAATATGCAGTCTCACTGCTCAATAAACCTATTAAAGCAACGTCAGTTACGTTACTACCTGAAATTCTACATGCTTCCTGCTTTCTACTGGGTCATGTTCACAAGCTCCACCAGTTCCTGAAGGGAATTGTATCTACTTGCTGTATATTGGATTGAAGGCCCTGACCACTCAAATTGAAATAAAAAAAGAATAATAGCCATGTTTAGTATAGTTTTAAGCGTCCTCAACAATCTTTGGGAACATTAACACTTGGGTAGTGCTATTAGATCAAAAACGGCTTAATTTGCTACTTATTGTCCTGTACTTTGATGGTGATTGACAGCTTGTAGCCAACCAGACATTTCACTTCAGGATTCTTACTATTGTACAGGAGGGTTTAGATATCACTTAATCCAATGGTATAGGACACATGAAGTAAAGATGGAGTCTACCTTTCAGGAAGTAATGTGGCTTCTGCATATAGCCCATTGATTGCAAATGATTCTATGCAGTAGAGGCAATCGGAACAATTAATACATTTAATGGTGGGAGTGGTTAGCACTTCTGCCTCACAGCAAGAAGGTCATGGATTCAAGCCCGGGTCCATCCCATGTCCTTTCTGTGTGGAGTTTGCATGTTCTCTCCGTGTTCGTCTGGGTTTTCCCCCGGGTGCTCCGATTCCCACCGTAAAGACATGTAGGTTAATAGTCCTGTCAGTGTGTGTGAGGCACTGGCAATTCCAATCTGGAGTTCCAAGGGACATCAGTTGCAAATTTGCCTCTGGCGCATTAATTACTGTGCATTGTCCTCAAATAAATAATAATAATAATAATACACCTGTAGGACACTATATCTGAGACTATGTTAGATTGTGTACATGTCATGATGACATTTTGATTTCATTGCACCAGGATATGTAAAGACTCTCGAAAAACAACTTGACGATATGGACAGTGTGGAGAATGCTGATGCTCCCCAAACTAAACGGCAACATGTCCCGAACCCCAAGTACACGCAGCAGACACGTTCTCTGAAGAAAAAGGTAACTGACTGGGCCAATTGTTGGTTTCATTACACAATAGCTTAAATATATTTTAAAATTACCCCCCCCCCCTCTCTCACTCTTTCTCACTCTGCTCTCTCTCCTGCTCTTTCTCTTTCACTGTCTCTCTCTTTCTCTCTCTCTCTCAAGGTTTCCATTAAAAAGTCCAAGCATCCCCAGAGAGGTTCCGACGAAGAGGAGGATAAAGAAAGTCGTTCAAACAATGAGGTACACTACCAGTCTGCATCCGGTGTGTTTTGTCACATACATTACACAAATTCAAGATGAGGAAGATTTGTTGTAATAAACTGCATTGACTGTAGCTGTTATAAGGTTATAAAGTAGGCAACTTTGTCTTTCTGTCTCTTTATCTGTCTCAACTCCCAGGGGCCTGAAGAGGATGGGAATCAAGATGGCCCGTCACGATCCAAAAAGGTACCCAAACTGACGGCATCCAGTGTGTGGTGTGTTATTACCGTAGATTCAAGATGCAGAGGTTTTATGTTATAAGTAAGGAAGAATTTTTGAGAGGCTGGACAATAAACACTTGTATATGCCCAAGTGGAGGGATGTATGTCTTGAGACAAAGTGGAGAGTAGTTAATCTGTTTAACTTCTTCTTGCCAATTGACCAACAAAGTTTGTAGTGAGGAAGTGAGGCTATGGAGAATTACCTACGAGATCTTTCTCCTGTTTGGAGATTATTGTGCTGAACTCGGTGCGCTGCTTGAATTCACCTTGTGTTCATCAAAGAGCTTATTTGGGGAACAATTAGCACCCATCAGCCCACTTGGTCTTTGCATGACACATACCAGACTGTCGATCAGACCTATAACTGAATGGGAGAGAATAAACGTCATCTTGATCAGTCTTGTTCATTGTATTGTTCTAATTGAAAGTGTCAGTTTACTCTCATCAGTACTCTGTATCGGTGAGTACTCGGAGGAATGAGTACTCGTACTACTCGGAAAAATGGTATCGTCCCATCCCTACTTCCTAGAATCAACCGAATGAAATTGAATACCATTAGCTATTGTTCTTCACTCTCTCCCTCTCTTTTTTCTCATAGATGGCTTTACAGTACAGAAACAACCTTGATGAAGCGATGTGGGAAAAGAGGAAAGTTGAACAAATGCAGCGCAACCTAGAGGAACTAAGAAAAGAAAATGAAGCTCTTAAAACAGAAAACACTAGACTGAACGCCTTCATTGTCAATCGTAAGTATTCTCCTTTTCAATATTAAACTCGCGAAAAGTCTGTTCCGGAGTTTAAGTAAGGGCACCGAGTTGCTTGCTGCTAGCTATTTTGATCTGATGATTGTTATTGTTTCTCTCTATATAACCTAATTCTAGAAATCCCTGAAATGAAAAGGGACATCGCCTTGATTGCTCAAAGGGTAAGTTTATCTGATTTCAAGACTTTTTTTGTTTTCACCCGTGAGCACCTGTCAGTCCCCTATCAGGGTTACAATACTGCTGCTTTGCAGTGAGGCTCAGGAAGGTTTGATTGTGAGGAGTTGTGCCCCGCAGTCGTTTAATCTGCACATTGTAAAAGTTGCCAACAAAGATTTTCGTTGGTGAACTAGTCCGAGGATGACCGAATGATAATCAAGCAGAGCTGTATTATTATTATTATTATTATTATTATTGTTGTTGTTGTTATTGTTATTATTATTACTTTTATTGTTATTATTATTATTTATTTGGGGGACAATGCACATGTAGGGACTTTTGATGTTGTGCTAATCGTGTTGATGGTGTTAATAGCTTGCTGTATTTGCACTTTAATTTATTGAAGAGTATAACAACATTTTCTTCTATGAACAAGACTGAAAGGACTCCTGGACATGGTGCACCGGAAGGGGACATGGAAACAGAAGATTCCTTCTCCACTTGTTCAGAGAGGCTGGTGAGTAATCCTTTCCTACTCAGTCTTTTGTTCATTTATTTAACTTATTACTGAAGCAGAGCTATAGGGATTGGTGTTTCGCTGATAACTTGTGTAAATAACGTTTTTGTATTGTCATGTTTTATGTTTTGCAAAGCCACCCCTGTAAATATGAATCTATATAGGCTTTTTTGAGAAATAAAGGTAATCTTACAAAAAAAAAATCTTCTCTAAGCCTGTAGAGATTCCTGAGCGCTCAGGTGTGTTTGACCCTTCAATTCCTCAGATTTTTCTGTACTAATTCTACTTATCCTTACTTACTTATCCGCCCCACCACCTTTCCTCCTCGCCTCCCTCCTCCCACCCGCCTTCCCTCTACCTCTCCCACCATGGTCCTATATGGTCGTCCTCACTCACTACTGTCATTGTGTTTTCTTCTCTAACTAGACTGCGACACCTGGGACCTCAGCGACCAAACAGGTGAATAGAATTGTATGTAGTAAAGATTAATATAAACTAATATTTATTATATTGTCAATGAGTCTTAAAAGTGTTTTGTTCTCTAACTAGACTCCAGCGACACCTGGGACCTCGGCGACCAAAGAGGTGAATAGCATTTTATGTAGTAAATATTAATATAAACTAATATTTATTATATTGTCAATGAGTCTTAAAAGTGTTTTGTTCTCTAACTAGACTCCAGCGACACCTGGGACCTCGGCGACCAAAGAGGTGAATAGCATTTTATGTAGTAAGGATGGATATAAACTATGACAGTTTGCCTACTACTTGTAAATGGGTCAGTGTTTATGCAGGGCTAATCTCACAAACTGCTGGAGCAATCGGTGCAATTTTTATGTTGGGATGGTTGTGTAATTTACTTGCTCTACTAGTGCAAAGTCCCTATGGAATTTCATTTTGGTTCCCCCCACCCCCCATCCCCAACCCCGCCATCCCCTCCACCTCCCCCACCCACCGTTCCGCCACCCCCAACCTACTCCCCCACCCTGCCACCTCCCCATCCCCTCCACCTCTCTCCCCCCATCCTTTTTCCTCCTTGCCTCAAACCCCCCACCCCTCCTTCCCCCACCATGGTCCTATGGTCGTCCTACTGTCATTTAGTATAGATTTGCATACCATATTTTATTATTGTTTCTTATTGTTAAGAGTCTAACAGGGGTTTTATTCTCTAACTAGACTGCTGCGACACCTGGGGCAGCAGCGAACACCATGGCGGTAGCGGAAGGGGGAAAAGACTGTGGAAACGCCAACAAAGTAAGACTATCCTCCCTCCCACCAGTGACTCTGCCTGCTCAACATCCACTGTCTTCTCTCCTTCCCTGCTCTCCATCCTCCTCCTCTGTTCTGCCTATGTCTTGCTTTCCCCCCAGCCTGTCCTCCTTTCCTCTTTTGATAAAATCTAGGGAAATTATTAGTTTGTTGGAAGCATTATCTTGTATCTTGTAGTGCTGGGGAAGGATGCAGGGGTGAAGAGCTCCACAGAGATAGCCGGATGTATGGCGGAATGAGAGAATTGTCGAAACCGTTGGATTGTCAAAACCGTTGGCGAACTCGTCTGAGGACATCTTAATGAATGAATTGAAACAAGCTTTTGGGCTTTCAGTTTGGCCGGTCCCTCACTCCCAACAGGAGCAATTGAAAAAAATAAAAATTTATATCTCAACTCTTAGAGATAAGTAAATGGGGAAGTAAATAGAGTCCAGGTTGAAAAAAACAACTTTTTCTTTAATTATTGGTATCAATACGAATTGTCATCTTGTAACCATAACCAAACATGAACATGTTTCTTGCCGGTAAAAGAATAATGCAATCTAAACTATTTTTCAGATTGAAGTTGTAAAGAACTCTGGGGTGTTATATGCAATAAAGAGGCCTGGAAGTCAGCCCAGCAGTCCGGCTCCGCTACCGCCATGGTGCGGAACCTTTTGATGGGAACCTTTGACATCACAACACTGCTGAAAAGCAACCTGAACGGTACAAAAATATGCTTATCTTTTCTGCCATCAAACAGTCCTATTATACAGACTTAAAGAAACTTGGGAGTACATTTTTGGTTATAAAACTGTCTCATGTCAATGTGGATGTTTCTACATTGCCCATGTTATAGGGTTTTGTACATATTAGTCACCTTATTCAGTACTCCGTTTGCAGGTCTGTGTAGGGTCTATTTGGAACCATTTTTAGTTACCTCATGTGTCCCTGACAACACTGCTCTACCTCAAATTGATGAACTATTAGTATCTGAACATTAGTTGCTGCCAATCAGCATGATTACCCACCTTCATTTGACCCACCTTTCATAATAATTTTTAAATCTTACTTTAAGGTGGAAAGTCAACTCGAGGTGATGGGGAGCAGTTGGTCGCCTTGGATAAGGATAACAAGAACGCCATTATTGGTGAGTAAATGAATGAATTGAGAAGGGAAAACAATACTTTAGAGATTCAATAAGTTGACTACTTTAATCATCCTTGTATCAATGTTTATAGCCATCCATGGAGGCGGCATCAGGTAGGACACCCGTCATTGGTATCTGCTTGGCACCTATAATACTAATTCATCGCTTACTCACTTCTTGATCACAGCTCGCTTCTAGTAGAGCCACGTCTCTGGGCTATACTTAACACCTTTTAGATGTGTAGTCTTGTCACACAGTGTCTGGTAACTCCTCACTAGGTGTGCGCCAATTGAAAAATCAACCAACCATTTGCTGGTAAATGGCCTTAATTTCGACTCCTGGTTTTAGCTAACCTCATGACACTAATTGTTGTCGTCTACGGTGTTAACAAAAAATCATATTCACCTTTCCTTCACCTTCACCCATAATCCTATCTCATAGGCATATCTTGCTATTCTAGGAATAGAAGCTGGCTGGTGTATGACTGTCTGTGTCAGGGTCCCCGCGGATCCTTAAAAAGTCTTAAAAGGTCTTGAATTTGTACTTTAGAAATGCGCAGACACCCTGGTCTGTGTGAATGAACCCATATCATTAGGGCGATGTAAAGCTCTTTAGGTACCGTTGGGTGCAGAAGAGTGCTATGTGGACTGTCCATTTCCCATTGTAAGCATGTTGGGTTTCTGATGAAGCACTATAATTATCTTGCAAAAAATTTTAAATAATTGTTATAATGATCAAAAGATTTGACAATCACTTCGAATCTTGGTACTTGCAGGGCCAAACTCAGAGGGCAGCTCCCGTAGATTGAAGGATAATTACGCCCGAAACGACACTTGGACCGTATTTACAGCTTGGTAAATGATTTTAAACTCACCAGAGGGGTTTCAGCGTCTTTCATTTCATTTTCATTTTATTGTTTATTTAAAACAGGGACAGTTCACAACAAATGTGTAGTGTCAGATATAGCTAAAAGCTTATTTGCATCCGTCGTCCCTAGACGCACGGAGGCATGTGCGCACATGCCATCGGAAACTTCACGGAGATTTTCAGAGATGATTATAGTCCAAATTGTCCATGAAACACAGCGCAATGCAAATATACGGGGCACAGAAATTCCAGGTTCTAAATAGGCTCTAAATTATTTATTTTCTGACGGCTCATACAGTCATAAGATGATCTGTAAACACTCGGTTGACACTCGAAAAGCTTCCGGGTCACCCGTCTGGCTCAGTGAATCAGTCTTCTGAGCTAACATCAGAGCCAGCTCAACTGCAGCTGCAGTCAGAACTGTAGCTGACCAGTGAATCGTATGGGGCACTGAGCAAAAAGGCCACCCCGGAAGCTTGCCAAATAGATATCGCTGGACAAGTGTTTAGAGATCATCTCACGACTGTATGAGCCGTCACACAGCAGAAAATAAAGAATTTAGAGGCTATTTAGAACCTGGAATTTCTGTGCCCCGTATATTTGCATTGCGCCGTGTTTCATAGACAAATTGGACTATAATCATCTCTGAAAATCTACGCAAAGTTTCCGAAGGACGTCGATCGATACCTCGGGTGAGTTTAAAATCATTTGCCAAGCTGTAAATACGGTCCAAGTGTCGTTTCGGGCGTAATTTTCCTTTAAGAAGCTGTCTGCCTCTTAAAAAGTAGAATGGAGTGTAGACTTCTACAGTCTTCTAATTATTTTTGTCTTCTCTGTAGATGCTACAGTGAAGAAGTGGCCGGGAGTTTCAAGCGGCCAACTTGGGACAGCCATCAATATGAAGCTGACCGAGCTCCGAAGAGCACACAAAGATAAAAAAGAATAATAATCTTTTTATTTTTGTATTTGATTGTGTGTGCTGGAAGAAATTAATTCCTTGAGTCCTTGCCGATATATGCTAGCTAAGAAGGTGAACAACGTGGAGACAAGCTGGGCCCTGGGAGCCACCTTCGACCACTTCCGTGACCTCAATATCCACTAAGGACAGCCAACTGTCACTGCCGCACTGAACGGGACAGGTCTGTCACCGTGGGGCTGTCCACGATGCCCCACTGACCAGCCCCTCCCTCAGACAACCCCAATCCCGCCACACTCCTCCAAGCCCCCCCCCCCTTCTTTGACCTCATTACCCTGCAGATACTCCCAAGAACTGTTGAAAAAAAGAAATCACTATATTTTTTATAAGGCCAGCTATTTCTACTGTACGTCAAGCCCATTATTAGTGAGCTGACTTTATTTTTGTAAGGCAAAGCGTTTACATTTTTGGCTTCCTCCAAGGTGTCTGATCAGAAATGCTGTCTCACTTGCCCAGAGAGGGTTGTTCAGAAGCAATACAACACGTCATGGTTTTTAGAGTTTGTACTGTGGTCCTGGTACGCACTGTATAGTACAGTGGAACATTTGAAAAGATGGGTTGTATGCAACATGCAACCTTTAGTTGTAGTTCTAAATGCTTGCAAATCAATAATTTTCTTTTTTTATATTAACTAGGATGTTTTCATGAGACGGGGGGGAGATAATTTGCCCTTACAAGCTGTTAGATCGCGTAATAGAAGTGTAGACATACAGTAGTTGGAAAGAGTAGTCGGCCAACGACCAACACAGTCAAAAAGTTTCCTTTTCCTTAGATTTTGCACGTACCACTTTAAGTTGCAGAAACTGCATATTCTGGGTGTTTCACTTGTTTTATTTCAGTATAAATGTATAGGAGTGTTAACCATGTCCCGGAGCTTAATTTAATTTAATTTAATTTTATATCTTTTTTTTTTATCCAGCTGTTTGCCACTTTAAAAGCCATAATGTTTCATGTTATATTATATATTATAACTTGTTTTAATAAAGTTTTAAAGTTCTACATTTGGGTTTCTATTGGATTTCGTTAATGTGTACAAACTTATCACCTATTTCACCTATTTTATAGGTGATATAGGTATCATATAATTATGTTTCATTGCATATATGTAGATATAGGTACATATAGGTACATATATGACCTATATGTTACATACAGGTCATATGTACCTACATATACATATAGGAAAGGTGCCAATTTTATGTATGCGAACATATATGCGGTCCTATATTACAAACATATATGACGCATATAGGTTCTTTCCATGTGGGGGGGTATAATTAGAAAGCTGGCTCACCATGCAATGCAAAGCTGCACACAAAGAACATCTCTGCTTCTGTACACATGGCCCCTACAATCACTAATATGATTTACTTTGCAGCCTCAGGAGCACTAGAATGTAATTTATGGCTTCCCAACATCACCATACATTCTCTTTGTCGTAATTCTCAGTTTCTGCATGGTATATTTTCATGGTAACATCTTGACCAGTGAGCACCATGAGTTCTGCCTTGCAGAATACAATAGTGTTGGTAATAGGGAACATCCTATTGAATAACTTCCTCTCTATGTTCCTGGAAGGTCAGCGTTTGCATAGTCATTTCATGGTTCTACAATATGAAAACTACCATGGTTCAGCCAGGTGAGCATGTACTGTGTGGGCGATTTCTTTTACGTTTTGGGCCCATTCCACGTTACTCAAAGTGGTATGGCTAGTATCAGTGGGGTTTGGCAGCTTAAATTAGTAGACATTGAGGAGAGAGCTAAGTGGACAATGCTACCTAATTTTATATTGGTTCTCTGCCAAATGTAACAGAAAATACTAATATACAGCACACTGAATAGCACTGAATGTGAATCTATACTGACATAACCCTCACATGCCAAGCAAATTTATAATCTTGCCTGAATTATGTTTTCATGTAAACTTATTGTTATTACTCAATGCAGTTTTGTCTGCTTTGTTATTATTTTTTGTATTGCTATAATTGTATTTTTGTAAAATTGTACTTTAAGTATTGTAAACCTAATATTTTGACTACGTCTGTGGAATTGAGGTTTGAAAATGTTAAAAAATATTCCTACCTGTTCAATGTGAGTGAAGCGACCTCAGAGGTTTTACATTTCTTCTTTAAAGATAATCGATATATATATATATATATATATATATATATATATATATATATTTTTTTTTTTTTACTTTTGCACTTGAAGTACTAAAAAAACTCTACCTCAGTCTGAATTGTTTTTGTGTTAAAATGTTTTATTTACATTTGAACATCCTTTACACCTGTGGTTCTCAAACATGTTATGTGACTGTACTGAGCCAACTGTACTGGACATCTCCGAAATCTCCATGTAAGCACTGGTTATGGTTTGATAGCAACTTAAGCATTGCAGTAACAGTACGCTATATTAAACATGCATTTGTTATTTTGGATAAATGATATACAAGTTAACGTTTTACTTATAACAAAACTATAGCTAGACACCTGTTTCATACCTCAATCAGCTAAATAAGAGTGAGGAATAATCACTCCAAAACAGCAGGTGGCACTGATGTGTCGTTAACACTGACAACAACAATAACGGAAGTGATCATACTTGTATGACATTTGGAGGGAAATACGAGCACTGTTACATTCTTCTGCTGCTCTGCTCGTAGAAATGTCGTTGAAAGACAAATTACGCAAATATGTATTTGAAGGTGAATCCACAAAAAAAAACTTAAAGTTGATTAAATATCTTCAAAAAATACAACTTCTAAAGGAACACATGAAATGTCGTCTTTGCAGACAGAAGATGACTCTCTCAAAACGTAGAGGAAAAGACCATTTCAGTTGGTAAGTATTTATTCAATAGAAAGTATTTTGCCTGTACGCCTTTTAATTCAATTAAGCATACAAACGGCACCGTTGAACAGGCAGTTTGTTTGCCTTTTTAATCAGGCTAGGCATATGCTAGTGGTTCTCACCATTTTTTATTTAAATAACCCATTTGAGACATGGACCACCATTTGATGAGATTTAACATCTCAGACACACAAAACTTAGAATATTTTATTTTTGGATATGAATTTGTCCACAATTTTGTGCTGTATTGATGTGTTAAGAGATAACAGGACAATGTTGATCAAAATAATTATTCTATATTCTCTACATATAAGGGTAAAGCTCATTGTATATTAAGACTGGGGGTTCCCGGGACACTGGCAGTGCGGTCTCGAAATTAGTTAGTCATAAAAAATATTTTACAAAAAAAAAAGAATGAAATACAATCTAAAATAATTACAAATAGTACATATTACCCATCACATTAGCAGTGTTGGGTAACGTGCGTTAGTAACGTAACGCCGTTACCTAACATAATATTATCGAATTGCGGTAACGGGTAATATAACGCATTAGGCTACTACGACGAGAAGCTGTAATAAATAATTAAAATGACACAACCTTACTACGTTAATTTGTGCGTTACCCACCAAAGTGAAGTGGAATATAAAGTGCTGACCTCATGGCCACGGATGTTACAATTATGTACGTTCGCTCAGAAGTACCCGAATATTCTGAATTGTTAAATAAAAAGCATTTTAATCCGATTGGTGGCCATTTCCCCCGTATTTTCTCCATATGCTTTCAACTACGTGACCCTATCTGTTGGGAGGTATTGCACTCTGATACATTATAACTCTTTGAGAAAATGGCCACCAATCGGATTAAAATGCTTTTTATTGAACAATACGGAAGATACAGGAACTTTTGAGGGCCAGAACATAATTGTAACATCCGTGGCCATGGGGTCAGCACAGCACAATTTTAAATGTGAACGTTTATGTAGATGTATGGAGCAAAAAGTGAGCAAGTGCAAACACCAGGTTGAAGTTGTCTGTTACGACCATGACGGTCGTAACAGACAACCGTGATGGCTATGGCGCTTGACTTGTATACACTCTCATAGAACCGCATGGCTAATTTGCATGCACGTTAATGTATTGACGTACATGCTACGTTCTGTGGACTTAAATTACAAAAAAGAAAGAGGCTTGTGTCTTGTCATGTCATTAGGCTACATTATAGAAGGTAGGCTATATGTCTATTTATGAATTGATTAATTTAAGTAAATAAATTGATTCATTAATGTAATTCATAATCCTATCTTATAATGTAAATGCCTGCTCATCTGCCATCTCTCTGTCCCAAAAATAATTTGTGGGCTAATAATAATAATAATATTATTAATAATAATAATAATAATAATAATAATACAAAATCAAGATTCTTTAATTGTTCAATTTTTCTTTTTTTTCTTTTTAATAAACTAAAAAGTAATATGTAAAATTAATATATTACTGTTGCTCAGACAGTAATATGTAACAAAATGTATTAAAAGGAAGGTAATAAGTTATAGTAATATATTACTAAAATAAAGTAACTTGCCCAACAATGCTCATTAGGTACCGTAAATGTGATTGATTGAATTATATATTAACAAGATTATTAACAGTACAAGTAGTAGTCCTACAGTCAAAAGTCATACTAAAATACATTAGAATTGCGGACCGAACGTGCACGATTATGTGCATACATTACCTCCAGGGCTAGGTGAGGTCTTGAGTCAATGGCTGCTTTATTTTGGGGTCGCGGGCTGAAGATTTTAGGAACCCATTAAGTAATGCAGTTGTTAAACTATTTAACTATTGAGAGTGTAAAATGAAAAGGGTCCATTTGGTTTCATTTTACACGAGTTACAGACATAAGGGTCCATTGAATACCCTCAAGGAGAACAGGTGGTCTCCGGACCACTGGTTGAGAACCACTGACATATGCCTTTGTCAAAGCAGCTGAGAATAGTGAACCAGTGGCCAGCAATTAATGTCAATAGCAATTTCTGCTTGATCAGACTTACTAAAATTACGTTTTTATCTTTTCATTGGTGTAACTTAATGTGGGCAGGTTTATTCTACATACATCTTTTTTTTAATCAAGTTTGTAAACTGCATCTACAATCTCTTTAAAAACTACACTTTTCTTTGCTTTTTCTAAGGAAATGCCAGCGAAAAGTTCACAGAGGGACAACACCTGCAAATGTATTATGTGCTGTATGTGTTTTACAGATTCGCACAGGGCCTCCGTCTCAGGCAGGTGGACATGATGGAGGACAATATTGCAGCCAGCAGTGCAAGCCTGTCGATGATGTCGAAAAAAATTAGGAAGATTTGTAGAAGGGCTGTGGAGAAGATGAGGCGAAGAACAGGACAGCTCATTGGCGGAAGAAGAGAGATTGCCGTAATAGATGAAAGTCTCTTCCTCCATAAGAGAAAGGTGTGTAGAGTTGCAATCAAGCTGTCATTCTGATTGAAAAATATGTAAACTCAACTACTGGCCTTGACATGTATCTTTGATGGACTAAGTTCTCAGTTGCCATGAGTCCACGACTGGTTTCAGTCATTTGGATGACATACAGTCGACATGTCTTTCTCTTTGCTTTCTCTAAAACAAGGGTCTTCAAGCTTTTCAGGCCAAGGACCCCTTAGCTGAGAGAAAGAGATGAGGCAGGGACCCCACTACATATTGTCTGAAATTGTGTTGCAGTATAAACATTTTCATATATTTTATTAATGGCTCCATTAACTTGTTTGACAACACTTATCATCAGTGTTGTGTAAATGAAATTGTTTGTTGCCACATATTTTCTTTAAAAATATTAAAAATATTAATTCGGACAATATTTTGACACTTAAACCCTCAATACCGTGCCACTTTACTTGGTCTGCTCTTTTCCAGAAAAAGAGCCTAGAGTCTACGCCAAATTTATTTTCCTGAAATATTTTCCGATCTTGAAGGTCACAACGCATCACAGTGGACGCTCTTGTGAGCTTGTAGATCGGCTATTTTCGAATAATGTTCAAATTAGAACATGATGTTATATATAATAAGATAATGATGCTTGGGTTCAACTGGTTAATTAAGTTCATAGCACACAAAGGCTTGGGGGGGGGGGGGGCAATAGTAAATATGAGGACCCCTAGAGAACCTGGACCCCCTATTGAAGACCCATGCTCTAGTCTAAAGGATGGTCGCTAGCGTCACACATTGAGAATTGTGGCTCTAAGACCTTCTTAACGCATTCCTCTACTGCAGTGCGTTGTGAGCTTTGCATGCAGACAAATATAAATCAGGCAGAACCCTAACCCATGTGGTTGGAAAAGTAAAGCCCAACATTAATTATGGATAATAAGGTTATATCCGAAGATTAAAGAGTATTTGAATTTGTAAAACAGTCGATAGAGTACATGTTCAAAAGTGTCTTCTATAGAAGCCTAATGGTACTGGGGGCTGGCTCCATTCACTCTTTTCAAAAATCAAAGATTGGAACTTGACCTAACAACATTTTTTTAGTTGTGTTGTAGCTTTAATACATGATCTTGTGTTCTGTCTTTATTTACTTATGAAGCATGTTTGTCTTGAAGTTGTAAATGACCGGAGATGTTCATTCTTCTCTTTTTCTTTATTTGTTTTTGTCATCACAACAGTATGCAAGAGGAAGGGTCGGTGAGACTTGGAGGAGGAAGAAATGGGTGTTCGGCATGGTTGGTGTGCAGCAGAGCCAGAGAGCCAAGCCAGTGCTGCGGCTTGTGGAAAGAAGAGGGAGAAAAGACCTTCTCCCTAATTCTTCACCATGTGAGGATCGGTTCGACCATCATGAGTGATGAATGGCGTCCATACCGTACGCTGTCTGAGTTGGGCTACAACCACCAGACAGACAGTGAACCATTCACGGTGGTTTGTAGATCCCCGAACAGGTGCTCACACCCAGCACATCGAGAGAGCCTGGCGTAGCGTGAAGGAACACGTTTGGTGACAAAGAGGCAATCGCACAGAGCGCTTGCTGTCTGACCACCTCTGTCTTGTTGACTGGACGGAATGGCTGGGCCTGAAGCACAAAGACGGCCCTCTTGGTAGGCTGCTCCATGACATAGCTAAGCGTTACAGAGTGTAGGTCTCAGTCGCCAGGACTGTTTGTTGTGGAAAACCGTGGTGGAAAAGTAACTAAGTACATTTACTTAAGTACTGTACTTAAGTACACTTTTGAGGATGTTTTACTTTACTGTAGTGTTCCCAATTTTCAGTACTTATACTTGTACTACACTATATCTGTTTTTTCACCTTTTTTTTTCTTCCATTTGGCCTTTCATGGTTCAGCCAAAAGAAATAACACTTATGCTAGCCTAAAGAATGCCTTGAGACAGTGTGCATTAAAGCCAAAGTCGTCAGTTTTGGCGTGGAAAATGGAGCATTGCTCTGACAAAGCTTTGATTTTTTTTTTTACTTGTTTTTTTCCATTTGGCCTTTCGTGGTTCAGCCACTCCACTACATCTCAGAGTCAAATATTATACTTTTACTCCAATACAATTATTTGACAGCTTTAATTAATACTTACTTTGTAGATTTTCATTATTATTATAGAGCATACATTAACTACTTCAGCCGTATATACATTTCGGTCAATTGAAAATAGCCGATTTACAAGCTCACTATGTGCTGCGATGCGACGCATTGTGGGCTTGTAGATCTGCTATATTCAACAAAAAATATATATATACATTTTGAACTTGTGAAATGGGACATACAATGGGTACTTTTACTTGTGTTACTTTAAGTATATGTTGATGCCAATACTTTTGTACTTTCACTCAAATACATTTTGATCACCAGACTTTTACTTGTAACATGTATTTCTACACTGTAGCATTGATATTTTTACTTAAGTAAAAGATGTGATTTATTTTTCCAACACTGGTAACAGATCAAAATTTAAAAAAATGATCTTAAAGATCCATCTTATAGTGTCTTTTGTCTTTCACCTATTGTAAAAATTGTATTTAAATCTATTTGTTTTAGCTTTTATGGTCTTTTCATTTAAAGTCATACTCTTTATCAATTATAGCACAATAACCATTCCCTTCATCGACAGAAACCGGATTGTGAGAGTGAGTTTGTGGTAATGCAACGATTATGGATGTCAATACATGCACACACCATTCCTGTATACCAGTGGTGTCCAAACTTTTTTCAAAGGGGGCCAAATTAGAAAATATGAAAACACCCAAGAGCCAGCCTGCGCGCGCGCAGAGCCGATTATAGCCGATTATAGGCGGATTTTGGGCGAAAATGTGAGGTTTTCAGGCGGATTTTGGGCGTTTTTGGGTGTTTAATTGTTACTTTATTTCGGTTTTAGGGTTAAGCAAGAGCTAGAGAAGGTGCTGCCATCCTGAGGCGAAGGAGGAAAATAAAACTTTCACTTTTATAAATCTTTAAATTTTTTTGAAGGTGCAGGTGGGCCGTTCATAATACAATTTAGGAATGAAGCCAAGGGCCGAATAAAATGTGTCCTGGGGCCGCAAATGGCCCGCGGGCCGGACTTTGGACACCACTGCTGTATACGCTCTAGGCCCAGACAGGATCAGCAACCTGCATAGGCTGAAAAACATATACAGTATGTGAAATGTCTTTAAAAATACAATAATTTTCATATTACATAAACTAAATAAAGTATTCAAGTATTCAACACATATTTATCTATTACACTATAATGATATAATATAAAAAACACCCTCCAAAAATGATCATGTGCCATTATTTTTAAAATGAGAAACTGTTCCCACTGTAGACCAGGTAGCTGTTTATAAGACACTTCTTAAATGTTAATAAATACTTAAGTAAGGATTTGTTAATGTTTATAAGACACTGTTCCCACTTTAAACGAACGTCCTATTAACAAACATTAATTAACAGTTAATAAGCAACTTATAAGACATTTCTTAAATGTTAATAAATACTTAAGTAAGGATTTGTTAATGTTTATAAGACACTGTTCCCACTATTAACAAACAACTTATTAAATACTTATTAACATTTAATAAACTAGTTATAAGATAATTATTAACCTTATTCTGTGTTTATAAACGTTTATAAACAAAGATTAAGGTTTATAAACATCTTATAAGTTGTTCATTTATTGTCAATAAGTGTAGTGTTAATAGTATTTATAATTCTTTATAAACGTTTATAGACACAGAATAAGGTTATTAACGGTCTCATAAGTTGTTTATTAACAGTTAATAAGTATTTAATAAGTTGTCTATTATTTGTTAATTAATAGGACGTTCAATGCTTTATAAACGTTTATAAACACATAAGGTTAATAACTACATTACAAGTAGTTTATTAACTGTTAATAAGTACCTAATAAGTTGTTTATTAACTGTTAATTAATGTTTGTTAATAGCACGTTTAATTCTTTATAAACGTTTATAAACACATAATAAGGATAATAACTACCTTACAAGTAGTTTATTAACTGTTAATAAGTACTTAATAAGTTGTTTACTAACTGTTAACTAATGTTTGTTAATAGCACGTTCAATACTTTATAAACGTTTATAAACACATAATAAAGTTAATAACTACCTTATAAGTTGTTTATTAACTGTTAATAAGTACTTAATAAGTTGTTTATTAACTGTTAATTAATGTTTGTTAATAGGACGTTCGTTTAAAGTGCTACCAAATTCTTTTTAGCTGACCTTGTATTGGAACTGTACTATCATGTGCTTTGTTTCTGCAAACTTCTTAATACAGTATTCAATCAATCAATCAATCACACTACTACTAGTGAATGATTTGTGAGTAGTTTATATTTACCCTGGTATCTGTCACCTTTTTCATTCTCAATGAGAACCACTTACTGGTAGACTTGACCTGAGTTGGCTCTGTCTCTTTGCCAGAAATAGCCGATCTACAAGCTCTATGGCTTATGTTTTCCCATTAGAATATAGATGCTGGGTTCAACTTCAAGTGGTTAAGTCCATGAGGCACTTTATTTTATTGTATTCATTTTTTTCATCTGAGATGTATTTTATTTATTTTAATGCAAGCTTTGGTGTGTCTGTGAATTGTTATAGTTTAAAATGAAGTTCAATTAGAACATGTTCCATGTCTGGATGTATTCCTTAAAATTGCGTTTTTCATCAAAAGGATGAGAGGAAATGCTATGTGAAATATTTTTAGATTAGATGGAAATGTTCTATATTATCTGCTGACAAAAAAAGTAACGGGCTAATATAATTGTCATGACTAAAACTTGACTAAAATGTCAACAGTTTTTGTCGACTAAAACTAGACTAATAAAAATATGTTTTCTTGGACTAAGATAAAACTAAAATGCTCGACTTTTAGTCGACTAAAACTAGACTAATAAAAATATGTTTTCTTGGACTAAGATAAAAGGCTAAAATGCTCGACTAAAACTAGACTAAATAAAAAAAGGATGAGTTTGACTAAATGTGATAAAAACTAACAACCGTCATTGAAACTGGACTAAAACTGGACTAAGACTAAAAAATAGCTGACGAAATCAACACTGCGCCCACCAAATTTCCAACCCGGAAGAAGGGGTGATTTAGGACTATGCGCTGGGTGAGCAACTCAATGCAAGTGGATGGGAGGAGATTTCGGGTGCCCTCTCTATTATTTTTAACTCTATGGTTGGCACGCTCTATAGCAGCTGACTATGCTCCTCCTGAATCTCTGTCATTGACTGAGATCGAGAACTCTGGCAACTTTTATGTCTAAGTTAAAAAATATATATATTTCACACTGCCTACTCTACCTAGTAATGGCTAAAACAACTAGGTCTTGCTTGGGCTAAAAACAGTCTAGTTGAGCTTTTAAAAACATATGTCTAGTTGAGCTTTTAATAGCTTTCATTTTAATGTTGTATTTAGTTTAAAATGTTCTTTTAAGTGTAAATGCTGTGCTTTTTATTTTATTGCTGATCTGTCTGTACAGTTTAATTGTACTGTACTGTGTTGTATTCTGTTAAGCACTTTATATTGCAAATAAAGTTGCCTTGCCTTGCCTAGAGCACCAACCATTAAAGCAGCACTATGTAACTTTTTTTTTAATGAATACAATAAAAATGTATCCAATCTGAATGGTAGAGTATGTTAATACAATAAAACGTATACAATTGTGGTGGTTGTATTTTGTCTCCCTGCTCTTCTATTGAGACATTTAGATCGTGTCAAAGGTGGTGATGTCTCACGTAGACACGGTCGAGATTACCCTTTCAACATGGTTTAAGTATTTATAATATCTACAGCAGTATCTCATCACCCATTTATATGATAAATACGTTTGTTCTTTACCATCACTAATTACCGGAGACTTTCTTTTTCAACAATGTTTAAGTACTTACAATACTAATGGATGTAAAACAAGCCTAACTACAGCAGTACTCCACTATCCATCTATTACTTTTATGATTGTTATTATTGTAAGAGCCAAATGGGTGAAACATGTTTAATTGATTGGTGTGACCTTGGGTGGCGCTGTTGTCTATATAGGCGTCAAGTTCACGGCCACGGGCAGGAGGTTTTGACCCGGAAGGGCAATGGTTTTTGACCGCAGGTTACTGCTTGTTTGAATCACCACGGCGCGAATTGTTTGTATGAAAAGTTAAGCATTTGTCTATAGGAACCCAAAAGAGACTATTGTGCACGGTGAAGTAAATAAATACATCTTTCTATATGAAGAAATGCCTGCATCGTATCATTGGAACACTGAGACACAGCGAGCGGGTTGATATCAGATTAAGAAAAGTATCGGCGCGTCAGCCAGGTCTAACTACGGGCTCATCTCCTCAGTAGCTCCGTATGAGACGGGAGCTCCTTTAATATTAGTCAAAAACCTGGCTCCAGTTGGACCTTCGTCTGGAAGCTGCGGGAGCTTCGCTACGTTTGGGACGTGCAGAGGCGACGCGAGAGGACGGACGAGGGGAGCTGCTGTTGCCGTGGAGTTGAAGAGGATTCACGTTCACCTGTCCATTGCGTTCTGCTGCTGCGTCGGCCGTCGGGGGATCGCCGGGCTGCAGCCGTCCATGGTGGTAATGAGGAGCTACGCTACGGTGTTAATCCGAGGCTTGGCTGTGGAGCAGTATTGGACCGCTATCACCGCACGGTGCCCACCGCACGGAGGTATGTTGTAGCGCTACATGAAATAGAATGGCCATTTAGATTGTGCGCGCACATAACTTGGGGGCGAGTGAGCGTAAATCCATGGTTGCTGAAGTGGAATGACAATTGACTTTTATTGATAACGTGTTGACTTTCTTTGCACTGACTTTGTTGCGCGAGCTGCAAACTGTCGTTTGATTCACTGACTATTTATTATGGCGAGTCCGACCCGCAGAGCGGCGTCCGACGTTGCCATGGAAACGGGTGTGCGCTCCGCTGCTAGCGGTGACGTCACGGTAGGGGTTGAAAAGCGTGTGGTTAAGATGACTGCCAAAGCGATTTCAGATAAATGTGACAAGTTGCAAACGGGCAGAAAGGCTAAGCTTAACATAGCAGCCAACATAAGAAATGCAATTCAAGGTTTCATGGTAAATAATGAAAAAACAAAGGTACAAAATGCTCTTACAGAATTGTTTCAGGTGTGTAATGAAGCAAAATATATGCATGACAATCTGTTGGGTTTTATGCCACTGGAGGAAAAGGAAAAACAGGAAACGTGGTTTAAAGCAAAAATGTTGTCAAACAATGAGTGTATTTCAAATGCAAAACTGTGGGTTTCAAACAATGAAGGTAATGATGAAATTGAAATTGATGGTACAATTGCAAATGAAACTGATGGAACCCATGAAGGCAATGAAAATGAGGGTACAACAACTGAAGGTGGTGTTCATTTTATTGATGATGGTATGAGTCCAAATGACAGTATTTCCAACATTGCAAGTAAACATTCAACCAGGAGTGGTAAAAGTGGTAGATCAAGTACAGCCTCTGCAAGAATAATAGCAGAGGCTGATAGAGCTGCACTTGTTGCCCGTGCGACCGTTTTAAAGGAAAAACATGCTTTGGAGGACCAGGAGCAACAGTTGAAGGAGCAGGAACAAAGACTGAGGAGAAAAAGAGAGCAACTTGAAGTGGATGCTGAATTGGCTGCAACCAATGCAAGGTTGGCTGTGTTAAACTCCTCTGAAATCAAAGGTTCCTCTCATGCACCTTCAAATGCAATGAATTCCTATTTGGAAAGGGAAACTAGGAAAAAGGAAAATGTCAATGTATTAAATCCTATGGCAAAAGAATACCATCCTGGAAAATCAATGCAACAAAATAAACTAACACAACTGTCAATACCACCAAACAAACAAGTGGATGTGAGATCAAAGGAACGTGGCCAATGGCATAGCACTGCTACTAACCACAAGGAACAGGAAAGCAAAATGGGAACAAAATGGCATTTGCAAGGTCAATCAGCAACTGTTCAATTGAATAAGGAAAAGCCATCAACAAATCATAAAATCAATCATGTTCAAATCAATCAAAATCAATCTGCAAACCTACTTACCATCATGGAGAGGCAAAATGAATTAACCGCTGCTCTGGTGCAGCAACAGCATTCCAGCTCTCTGCCACCAAGAGTCATTCCAACATTTGAAGGTGACCCTCTCCAATACAGGGCATTTATTAAAGCATTTGAGCAAGGAGTGGAGGAAAAGGCAACAGAAGCTGATGCTTTGTATTATTTGGAGCAATTCACAAAAGGACAGCCACAAGAATTGGTGCGTAGCTGCCAGCATATGGATCCTGAGCGCGGCTATGCAGTGGCAAAAGGTCTCCTACAGGAACATTTTGGAAATCAGTACAAAATAGCAACTGCTTACATGCAAAAGGCCTTGGCATGGCAAACAATAAAATCAGAGGATGTCAAGGCACTCCAAGCCTACTCATTATTCTTGCGCGGCTGCTGCAATGTAATGGAGGAGCTTCAGTACATGCAGGAATTGGACATGCCTGTCAACATGAGAGCCATAATGACAAAAATGCCATACAAGATGAGGGAGCAATGGAGGACCAAAGCTCATGGCATTATGGAAAACACCCATGAAAGAGCTCACTTTTGGGATCTGGTTATATTTGTGGAGCGAAGTGTCAGTATCCTTTCTGACCCCCTGTTCGGTGACATACAGGATCCAACATCTGGTGTGGTTGGCACAAAGACTCTCACAAGGTTTAGTGCACCACCAGGGAACAGAGTGAAGGAAAACATTGTCGCCACTACAGTAACATCTAAGGACCTACCTGAGAGAGCCAAGGAGCTGACACCAACATCAGGTTCAGTGAATATCAATGAAGCTGAATGCCTTTGCTGTGCTAGCAGTCACTCATTGGAGGACTGTAAACAGTTTAAGGAGAAGACGCATAAGGAGAAAATACACTGTTTGAGGGAAAGGGGAGCTTGCTTTGCATGCTTAGGTGTTGGTCACATGAGCCGTGATTGCGAAAGGCGCGTCACATGCAAGGTTTGTGGTCAGACACACCACACCGTGCTTCACATCAAAAGGCAACCCCCAGCCCCAGAACAGTTCGAGGAACCATCCAATGACCAACCGACTGCACAGCAAACATGTGGACATACAGGGGCCGGTAAGGACCGGTGTGTGTTGTCCATTCTACCTGTGAGTGTGAAAACTGCAAAAGGAAACATCATACGAACGTATGCCTTCTTAGACCCTGGTAGCTCAGCCACATTCTGCTCGGAACATCTAATGCAGAAGCTGAATATCACGGGCAGAAGAACCAACTTCTTGTTGAGCACCATGGGGCAAGAGGCAGTTGTTCCAGCCTACTCCTTAACTGGTTTGGAGGTAGCTGGTTTGGAGAGCAATGTCTTCCATGTGCTTCCAGAAGTTCTCACCCAGAAGAAAATGCCAGTCACTGCTGAGAACGTAGTGACACCTGAAGAACTGGCAAAATGGCCGTACTTGTCGTACATATCCCACGCCTAAAAGCAAATGTCGACCTGTTGATTGGAACCAACGCTCCCAAGATATTGGAACCTTGGGAGGTCATCAACAGTCACGGGAATGGCCCGTATGCTATTAGGACAGTGTTGGGATGGGTCGTTAATGGTCCACTGAATGGAAGCAGTGGTGTGGTGGACGCAGAGCTTCCCTCTGCTATGGTGAACAGGATCTCTGTGTGCAGACTGGAAGAAAGGCTGACCAATCAGTACAATCACAACTTCAACGAAGTAGCTGTGAAGGATAATGAAATGTCCAGAGAAGACCTAAGGGTTGAAGAAAGTGTGGAGAGTTCAGCAGTACTTCAGGAGGGGAGGTACTGTTTGAAATTGCCCTTTAAGAAGAAGGAGGTCTGTCTGCCCAAAAATGTGGCTAGGCAAAGGATCCAGGGTTGGAGGAAAAGGTTCCTCAGTAACAAAAGCTTGCACCAGGAGTGTGAAGCATACATGAACAAGCTCATAAGGAAGAACATGCATCAGGAGCTCTGTAGAAGAGGATGTGGGTGGGATAATGAATTGCCACAGGACATCTTACACCAATGGAAAAGGTGGTTGGAGGAGTTGGACTTCCTGAATTGCAGCAGGTGGCTTGGAGGTCCTGCCTTTCTTTGGAAGCCAGAGGAGGATTGGCTCAAAACTGTGGCAAACGTCTCAGTGGACTTGAATGACCAGGAGGTCAGAAAGGAGTGTGACATGTCTAGTCCTACTTACCAACTCGTTGCCTACTGCTTAGACTGGAAGCGGCTGAAGACAGCAGTGGCCTGGTTCCTCAGGTTGAAGGTCACGTTGTTGAAGCAGAGCCGGCTGAGAAGAACCAAAGGGAAAGGAGTTTGGCAGCTGGAGATATGGACTCTTCAGCTCCTCGTAGATCCTGGCCACTTGGCAGGGTTCTGGAGGTCTTTCCTGACAAACAAAGTCTGGTACGTTCCATGAAATATCAGACTAAAAGTAGCACCAGTGAGGCCAGTGACAAAGCTATGTCTGGTTCATGAAATGTAGAAGCAATGAATCCTTTTGAATTTAATCAACATGTTTTGGCTCCTTTTTTTTGTTTTGTTTATTTGTTTTTTGAATTGTTATGTCTGCCTGCCTTAACAATTAGGGGCCGGTGTGTAAGAGCCAAATGGGTGAAACATGTTTAATTGATTGGTGTGACCTTGGGTGGCGCTGTTGTCTATATAGGCGTCAAGTTCACGGCCACGGGCAGGAGGTTTTGACCCGGAAGGGCAATGGTTTTTGACCGCAGGTTACTGCTTGTTTGAATCACCACGGCGCGAATTGTTTGTATGAAAAGTTAAGCATTTGTCTATAGGAACCCAAAAGAGACTATTGTGCACGGTGAAGTAAATAAATACATCTTTCTATATGAAGAAATGCCTGCATCGTATCATTGGAACACTGAGACACAGCGAGCGGGTTGATATCAGATTAAGAAAAGTATCGGCGCGTCAGCCAGGTCTAACTACGGGCTCATCTCCTCAGTAGCTCCGTATGAGACGGGAGCTCCTTTAATAATTATCATTACTATTATTGTTAAAATTCTTGCTCATTACCATCATTAATTACTGGTTTTATTATCATTGGCACTAATATTGGTTTTATTATTATTCCCTTCAAGACTTATTCACCTTATTAATGATAACCTTTAATACTGCTCTAGTGGGAATTGTTTTTGATGCTGTACTACCACTTGGTATGCATTGTAGCCATTACAATAGATTTATTTATTTTTTTGTATGTCACTGTTAGAGGCTTTGTTTCGTTTCTTTTTTTCTTTCTTTTTTTTTCCTTCCTTTTTTTTTAGCTTTAAGGCTACATCTCACTGTCCAATCACTATTGTTGTACGACTTTATTTTTATTTTGTATTTAATTTATTTTATTTTAAATCTCCCTTTCTTTTTTTTTCTTTTTTTTTTTGCATGCACACAAGCATATACACGTGCGCGCGCACACATTCACTTCCATACACTCCCAAAGAGGGTGCTACGGTGTATGGACAGCTGGAGTTGAAAACAAAGTAATTCATACTGTCAGGAGCTTTGAAACTCATGCCCTACCACAATACTTGATATTATATGTTCAGGAGCCCTCACTATGATAGAGGGTTCAGAGTATAGTGAGACCGGAAGGACATAATGTTTAGGGTCCTGCAGCTAGTCTTTGTTGAGAAGACAGGCTTAGGAATAGGGATAATGTTAGGGTTTTTAAATCTAGTTATGTTTAGTTTGAGGTGTTTGTCTGTTTTTTGTTTGGTTAGGGGTGACAAGGTTAGGTATTGGTCCTTACTATATGCCTCTCATATTGCCCATGTCACTGTCTATGTGTATTTTGTTTTGGGGGGGAGGGGGGTTTTGGGTCCTGGTCTTCACCATATGGCTTATTTGATTCTTATGTTGGGGCTGGTTTGGTATACTAAGTACTACTACACCAGCTATATTTTATCAGCATTGCTCTCCACTCTTGTTCTTTTTTTTCTCTCCCTCGCCTCTCTTCTTAAATTTGTTTATTTAATTTAGGCTAAGATTATGTCTAATTTGACTAATAGTGGCGTGTGGATGGGTGGGGACTCCCTGAGGTTCACCTGTTGGAATACTGGGGGAATGAACGGGCCAGTTAAGAGAGGGCGTATTCTCTCTCATCTGAAACATCTTAAAACTGAGATTGCCTTCCTACAGGAAACGCATCTGACCGTAAAGGACCAACCTAGACTGAAGGCACATTGGGTGGGTCAAATCTTTCATTCAGGCTTTGATTCGAGGACACGGGGTTCTGCCATTCTAATCCATAAAAAGGTTCAATTTACTACAAAGGATATTATTTCTGACCCTTATGGTCGTTTCATTATAGTTTCCGGATGTCTTTTTAATACACCAGTGCTCTTGGTAAACATCTACGCCCCTAACTGGGACGATGAAGCCTTTATCAATAAGATAATTTCTCTCCTGCCTGATCTGAATTCTTATCATTTGATGTTTGGAGGCGACGCAAACTGTACCATTGATCCAATTTTAGATAGATCGAGCTCAAAGAAAAGACCCCTCTCCAAGATGGCTAAGGCTATATCATCTTTTATGAGTCAAGTGGGATGTGTGGACCCCTGGCGTTTTCAATTTCCTGATAAAAAAGTGTTCTCATTTTTCTCTAACGTACATAAAACTTTTACTAGAATCGATTACTTTTTCATTGATAAGCTCTTTTTACCCTCAATTAGAAACGTTGACTATTCAGCCATTGTAATCTCAGACCACGCCCCCCTGTTGCTTGATCTCAATTTTTCGAATTTAAATAAACCTCGTCCTCCTTGGAAACTAAACCCCTTATTATTAAACAACCCTTTCTAGCTTTTGCTCCTTGATCTCCAACAAAATTGACTAATTTATTTTAAACAATAAATCTGATTTAGTATCTCCATCCTTACTCTGGGAAACTTTAAAAGCCGTAATTCGTGGTGAAATTATATCATACTGCTCAAAGCATAATAAATTAAAGAAAAAGCAACAGGACCAGCTAATTGAAAGCATTACAAAATTGGATAATGATTACTCTACATTTCCCTCCCCTGAAACGTATAAAGAGAGGCTAAATTTACAGATGCAATATAATTTACTTACCACAGAGAAAACCGAGAAACTGTTACTGAGGTCGAGAGGCCTCGTGTACGAACATGGAGAGAAAGCAGGCCGCTTACTCTCCCATCAGCTCAAGAAAGAGAGTGCAACTAGAAACATCCCTCAAATAAGGACCCCATCTGGTATATCCACAGTTATCCCAGCTGATATTAACAACACGTTCAAAAGCTTCTACTCTGACTTATACTCCTCTCGGTTTCCCGTAGATACCACAGATATGATGAGTTTTCTTGGGGGCCTCCAGTTCCCGACTCTCCACCCTGTTAAGCGCGAGACCCTAGAACAACCCTTGAATCTGAGTGAGATAAACGACTCAATTTCGACGATGCAAAATGGGAAAGCTCCTGGCCCGGACGGCTACCCAGTTGAATTTTACAAACTATTTTTTAATAAACTAGCTCCACTTTTACTGGATATGTTCATTGATTCACTAGACCAAGGCTCCCTACCACAAACACTCACAGAAGCATCAATCTCTCTAATCTTAAAACCTGATAAAGACCCATTGAACTGTAATTCATATCGTCCCATATCCCTTTTAAATGCTGACTATAAGATCCTTGCGAAAATTGTGGCTTCACGAATGGAGACGGTTGTAGCCGACATTATTTCGACTGACCAGACAGGTTTTATTAGAGACCGCCATTCCTCATCGAATATTCGCCGTCTCCTTAATGTTATTCTCTCTCCCGCATCCTCGGAGACCCCCGAGGTGGTGGTCTCCCTGGATGCGGAGAAAGCCTTCGATAGGGTTGAGTGGGGTTACTTACTTGAGGTTCTCAAGAGGTTTGGTTTTGGTTCCAACCTGGTTTCTTTGATTTCGCTTCTCTACTCAGCCCCAAAAGCCTCTGTTGTCACCAATGGGATGAACTCTCAGATGCTCACACTCTCAAGAGGCTGTAGACAAGGTTGCCCAGCAAGCCCCCTACTGTTTGCTCTTGCAATTGAGCCTCTCTCTATCGCCCTAAAGTCAGCCCCTTTTATTCAGGGAATCCGTAGATGGGGAATGGAATACAAACTCTCTCTGTACGCAGATGACTTATTGATATTCTTATCCGACCCAGTTTCTACCGCCCCAAAGATCATTGAGCTGTTGAACAGATTTGGTACCTTCTCTGGCTACAGATTAAATTATAATAAAAGTGAATGTTTCCCAGTAAATAACTTGGCCCGTCATATTCCAGATAGAGCACTGCCCTTTCGCACCTCAGATTCTGGCTTTAAATACCTGGGGGTATACATCCGTAGGACTCTAGATGAGCTGTTTAGAGATAATTTGTTACCCCTTGTTGATAAACTTAAATTGGACCTACATAGATGGGGAATTATCAATATATCTCTGGCAGGGAGAGTAAATTGTATTAAGATGAATGTTCTGCCCCGTTTTCTGTATTTATTTCAAGCTCTGCCGGTTTTTATCCCCAGATCCTTTTTTTGTAAACTTGATACATTACTCTCATCCTTTAAATGGGGAGGTAAAACTCCAAGATTAAAGAAGGAATACCTACAGAGAAACAGAGATGACGGTGGTCTTGCCCTGCCTAATTTGAAGTATTATTATTGGGCTGCTAACATTTCTAAAATCACTTGTTGGGCCCACAACCCTGATCTGGACTGGTGTCAAATTGAAGCAAATTCCTGTCCCAATACATCTTTATTGGCCTTAATCACCACTAAATTGCCTATTTCTCCTAATCAGCAATCTTCCAATCCCATTGTTTTAAGCACACTGCGGATATGGTCCCAATTCAGAACCTTCTTTGGCCTCCGTGAAATATCCCTCTATAGCCCTATAAATAACAACCACCTATTTGCCCCGGCAAGGACAGACCCAGGTTACTCTATGTGGCATAGGCTGGGTCTCTCCAAACTAAAGGATTTATACATTGATGGAATTTTTGCTAACTTTGGGGAATTGGCAACTAAATACGAACTCCCAAATTCTCACCTGTTTAGATATTTTCAAATTCGCAACTTTGTCAGAACATATAATCCCTCATTCCCTAATATTCCGGCCAGATCAGGGGTGGAGTCTATCTTGGATGCTCCCAGGCAGGTAAAGGGCCTCATGTCTTCTATTTATAACATTATATCCTCTTTAAGGGTCACCTCTCTGGATGGAATTAAAGCAGGGTGGGAGGGGGAACTTGGGGAATCCATCACAGACGATATCTGGAACCAAGCTCAGATCCGAGTAAATGGCAGTACCTCGTGTGCTCGACTTAGCTTGATACAACTCAAAGTCTTACATCGCTCTCATTATAGCAAAGCCAAACTGTCTAGAATATACCCTACTGTGGATGACAGCTGTGATAGATGCCATACATCCCCGGCAAATTTAACCCATATGTTTTGGTCTTGCCCTCGACTGGAGAGTTATTGGGTTACCATATTTAGACACTTGGGTTATTGGGTTACCATGTTTAACATTAGCTTACAGCCTAGCTCTGTAACTGCTATCTTTGGGGTCCTGCCCAAAGATCTGACTTCTAATAAATTAACACAGAATGGTATTGCCTCTCTTACACTGCTGGCACGGAGGAAAATCCTCCTAGAGTGGAAATCTCCATGTGCCCCGAAACCAGATCTATGGCTGAAAGATGTAATGTTATTCCTGAAAGTAGAGACAATTAAATTTGACTTAAGAGGATCACCAGGTGGATTTATGTCCGCCTGGGGTACCATAATAACCTATCTTACTAATCTGACAAGACTCCCTGATGCCACATAGGGTTGCCTGTGACAAAACCCCTCCACTGATCTGGAGACCCCCCCCCCCCCCCACCTGTCCCTCACGCCGTCACTCTGTCTTCCTACCTTCGTCTATTTTGTTCTCTGTTGGGGAGGAGGGGAGAGGGAGAGAAAAAGGGGAATGGCGCATTCAATTGTATTGTATATCTTTCAGTAGCTCCAGACGACCCCTGCGCTCTAGACCCATTGTTGACCTGTCTGTCCAGTATAAAATGCTGGATGAGTGAGAACTTTCTTAAGCTAAATGAGGATAAAACAGAAGTTCTCATAATTGGCTCCAGTGAGCAGAGAGAATCAATAACAAGTAGACTTGGTAACCTGGCTGTAGAAAGTAACACCACAGTAAAGAACCTGGGGGTTATTATCGATTCTGAATTGAATTTCAATACACACATTAATCATGTCACCAAGATTGCTTTCTTTCATCTTAGAAATATTGCGCGAATTAGAGACTATCGGTCGTTAGACGATGCAAAAACGCTGATCCACGCTTTTGTTTTCTCTCGGCTTGATTACTGCAACGCACTCTACTCTGGCCTGCCAAAGAAAACAACTGACAGATTACAACTTGTTCAAAATGCGGCAGCCAGAATTTTAACTAAAACTAGGATGAGAGAACATATCACTCCAGTTCTAGCTTCACTACACTGGCTCCCGGTTGTTTTTAGGATTGATTTAAAAATTATTTTAATAGTTTATAAAGCTCTAAATGGTCTGGCACCTTCCTACCTCTCTGACTGCCTAGAGAGATATGTTCCAAACCGGGCCCTCAGGTCTTCAAGTGCTGACCTGCTCGAGGTGCCTACAATGACATATAAAAATACGGTGAAGCAGCATTCTGCTTTTACGTACCGACAGTGTGGAATAAACTCCCATTACACTTAAGACAGGCAGCCTCTGTCGATAGCTTTAAAGCACAGCTCAAGACCTATTACTTCACTCTTGCTTTTAGCTGATTCTTTGGTTGATTTTTAATTCCTCACTGTATTGCCTATTTTAATGTTGTTTTATGCCTTTGCTTTTATTTTATTTTATTTTTGTTTGCTTTATTGTTAAATTGGTAACTGTAATTGTATTCTTGCTCTGTAAAGCACTTTGAGCTGCATTTCATGTCATGAAAGGTGCTATACAAATAAAGTTTATTATTATTACGGGGCCAGAGCTCAGCTCTGGACCTGTTTTAATATTCTAGGTATTCTGTAGGTATTCTTCTGTTTCCTGCCACTTTTCGCAGTTCTGGCTGAACCGTGCTGTCGCTTTTTACGAAACTCGGCCATATGGTAGATGATCATGAAAAACTATCAAGAAATAAATCTCACAATCGTTCGTCAAAAGGTGGCGCTATAGCACTCAATTGAAAAATGCCAACTTTGAACAGGTACAACTCATGCCCTGTTTGAGCTACAGCATGAAACTTGGATACACATATGCATCTCTTCATGCTGAACACTCACCCTCTGACTTTTGACCTCTGACCTTTAGATCTCCCACCATTTTGAATTATATGAAAAACAGTTAAAAGTCCTCCTGGGATTTTTGAGTAATCTGCACGAAACGTTTTACACATGAACTTTGGACCTATGCCGACAAACAAGCAGCAAAGATTTTCCATAAGTGAAAAATGAAGCTTTAACTCATTGGCCGCCATTATCGCATTAACGCGATCTAATAAATAGCGCGCTTGGCCGCCAGGATCGCGTTAATGCGATCTATGGTCTTTATTGATCTTTATGCTCTGATCACGCTATTCTGTTATGAATCAGGCTAAGTTTCGGGTTCCACTTACTTCAACCACCACTGCATCCGGTTTCCATGACTTGGGTTCCGTTTTCGGTTTTACATTTTTTCCCCCCAGTCATTTTCGACCATAATAGGGAAACAAACGGGTTTTCACACGCTATGAAAAACGATCGGAGACCTCCCCTCCTATAATCTATGGTCTGGGTGACGAACAGTCAGTCATCCCCGTTGTGTATCACAAAGTAATTTTCGCCGATAACAGAATCTGAGACATTTCACTTCCGGTTCATGTGTTTCACTGTGTGAGTGGGTCTGGGAGGGGGCGAGTGTGATCGAGAGGCGATCAAGCTTGGTATGTGCTGCTCTCTAGTGGTGGAACGATCAAAACGATTCAAGTGTCAAGCTAGAGTTTCTAGATGTGAATTAAATAACAAAATAACGAAACAAAAAAACACGAAAATCGCTGGCAAGGGCTGCTATGAACGAGGTTTTAACTCTGGCAGTCAATTAATGAGCCAATGAATATTGCAGTTTTATGACAATTATTCATCTGCCCCTAACACATACATGCAGACTCACATTTCTTTGAAACTTTGCGTTAATGTTGAGGGTCATTCCAAATATTACTGAAACCAATCTTACTCCAATTGGTCAAAGGGGGGCGCTATAGCGATTTTTTGAAAGTGCAAATTTTAAACATGCAAAAGTCATGCCTCGTTTGGCCAACAGCCATTAAACCTGCTTACACATGTGCCTTGACTCATGAGGAACACATGTATCACGTTGACCAGTAAGCTCCCCCCTTAGATTGTCCGCAATTTTGAGCAGTTTGAAAAACACTTAAAGGGGTAGTTCACCCCCAAAATAACTTTTTTTCTATGGATTACTCACCCCATGGAGCCTTGAATTCATGGATATTTTTTTGTTTTTGTCGCATTCCTTCCTTTATTATTTGATTATAATAAATTTAGCCCCATTGATTCCGGTAGGAGACACAAATGCATTTGTGTCTCCTACCGGAATCAATGGGGACACATTTATTATAATCAAATTATTGGCTTAGGAATGTGACAAAAACAAAAAAATATCTATGAATTCAAGGCTCCAGGTGGTGAGGAATACATAGAAAAAAAGTTATTTTGGGGGTGAACTACCCCTTTAAACCCAGGATTTTCCAGCTATTTGCGTGAAACTGTATCATCTGTGTGATCTCCTTTTTCACAGGTTCTTGTCTGTTGGTCCAATGGCTTCTCCCTTAAACGTGTGCCTCACAACCTGAAGGTTGCCAGTTCAAGCCTCACTTGATGCGGACTTCATTAAAGTTGCATTGCACACAACATGATTGTGTCAATTAATACATGTGCAATTGTTAAACATAACCTGAAATACTTATTTGAGAGGGTATGTTTTTGCAATGTATGACATACTTCATTCTGAAAATAGCCGATCTACAATCTCAAAACTTTTCAGATAGCAACGTGTTTCTGAGTTTGTAGATCGGCTGCTTTCACTGGTTCACTTTTATCTTCAACAGACAACCTCAGCCTGGACAAAGCTATAGCACTATAGGTAATGTTGCAGCCCGTCAATCCGAAGGTTGAGGGTTCGATTCCTGTTAATGGCAATAGGTTGACACGTCCAATCAATCCATTCTGCTTCCATCCTTCTCTCTCTTCAATCTATTGTTTCCATGTCTCTCTCTCTTCAATCTATTCCGTTTCCATGTCTCTCTCTCCGCCCTTAGATTGTTCGCAATTTTGAGCAGTTTGAAAAACACTTAAACCCAGGATTTTTCAGTTATTTGCATGAAATGGTATCATCTGTCTGACCTCCGTTTTCACTGTATCAGGTCTGTTGGTCCAATGGCTTCCCGCTTAAGTGAATGTTTCACAACATCAAGGTTGCCGGTTCAAGCCTCACTTGGTGGAGACTTCATTTAAAGTGCATTGCAAACTACAAGACTGTATTAATGAATACATATGCAATTGATAAAGATAACATGAAATGCTTATCTGAGAAGGTCTGCTTTTGCAATGTATGACATACTTCATTCTGAAAATAGCCGATCTACAATCTCAAAACTTTTCAGATTACAACGTGTTTCTGAGCTTGTAGATCGGCTGCTTTCACTGGTTCAGTTTTATCTTCAACAGACAACCTCAGCCTGGTCAAAGCTATAGCACTATAGGTAGTGTTGCAGCCTGTCAATCCAAAGGTTGAGGGTTCGATTCCTGTTAATGGCAATAGGTTGACACGTCCAATCAATCCATTCTGCTTCCATCTTTCTCTCTCTTCAATCTATTGTTTCCATGTCTCTCTCTCTTCAATCTATTCCGTTTCCATGTCTCTCTCTCCGCCCTTAGATTGTCCACAATTTTGAGCAGTTTGAAAAACACTTAAACCCAGGATTTTTCAGTTATTTGCGTGAAATGGTATCATCTGTCTGACCTCCGTTTTCACTAGATCAGGTCTGTTGGTCTAATGGCTTCCTGCTTAAGTGAATGTTTCATAACATCAAGGTTGCCGGTTCAAGCCTCACTTGGTGGAGACTTCATTTAAAGTGCATTGCAAACAACAAGACTGTATTAATGAATACATATGCAATTGATAAAGATAACATGAAATGCTTATCTGAGAAGGTCTGTTTTTGCAATGTATGACATACTTCATTCTGAAAATAGCCGATCTACAATCTCAAAACTTTTCAGATAGCAACGTGTTTCTGAGCTTGTAGATCGGCTGCTTTCACTGGTTCAGTTTTATCTTCAACAGACAACCTCAGCCTGGTCAAAGCTATAGCACTATAGGTAGTGTTGCAGCCTGTCAATCCGAAGGTTGAGGGTTCGATTCCTGTTAATGGCAATAGGTTGAGATGTCCAATCAATCCATTCTGCTTCCATCTCTCTCTCTCTTCAATCTATTCCGTTTCCATGTCTCTCTCTCTCTCTCTTCAATCTATTCCGTTTCCATGTCTCTCTCTCTCTTTCTCTTCAATCTATTCCGTTTCCATGTCTCTCTCTCTCTTTCCCTTCAATCTATTCCGTTTCCATGTCTCTCTCTCTCTTCCTCTTCAATCTATTCAGTTTCTCTCTCTTTCTCTTCAATCTATTCTCTCTCTCTCTCTCTCTCTCTCTCTCTCTCTCTCTCTCTCTCTCTCTCTCTCTCTCTCTCTCTCTCTCTCTCTCTCTCTCTCTCTCTCTCTCTCTCTCTCTCTCTCTCTCTCTCTCTCTCTCTCTCTCTCTCTCTCTCTCAGAAAGTGAGCAACAGCAACAGTCTACCTGGCCTATTCCCATGGATTGGATCTACCCACCTCACCTGCTGTCATTCCCTATGAATTTGAGCAGGGCAACGTTCTTTGTCATACACTCAATCAGTGTTTCACATTGGGTATAGCGCCCCAGGCAGTATCACAAGCCATTGTTATCTTTTAATTTTTTTAGCAGGGAATTAATTGGCTGACTCAAGGTCACGGATGAGTCACCATTCAAACAGCTCTTCTTGCCTATTGCATAAGTACACTTTTCTCTCAGCCTTCCTATTACAGTCGAGTGGTTTAACTGTCCATGTGGAATGGGTGCAAATCTTGTTCCCCGTACGCTACTAATTGTAATCGCCAGATGAATGAATGGATTATTAAATTAAGTATTATATTAGGTTTTTTAATCAATTCATTTTGAGCAGGGAGGCATAGTGACTTGCTGCAGGTGATTCCTATAGAGAGCGGGGAACATAGGACCTAACCTAAACCTAACCCTAACCCTAACCTTAGTGGGGGAACATAGAACCCGGGGAACATACTGTAGGGATGACCCCGCAATGGATATGGACACCCGTCGATTTCTAAAATGTCCAAATACAAGTAAAGCTTCAACAAGACAGCTAAAACTGCTATGTGGGATGCAAAACAAGGCGTTGACTTCTACAATAGGTATGGACACTGTTATTGTATAGCGGACAGTAACAGCTGACGACCCTTGTTGAGCATTTTGTGTACAGCGCGCTATAGTTTGGATGAGTAACCTCTATACATATTTCAGTTTTAGAATTCACAATGTAGGCACGCAGGAGTACGTGCAATGACCAATATCGCCCTCCCCGCCCAGCTTCCCTGCCCCGAACACAGGCCAATTGTGTTCGCATAGACGCCCGACAAAGCCGGATGCACCTCAGTGGATTCTAATCCACAACCTCCGTGGTGGTGGGCATGGACTTTACCACCGCGCCACCCGAGCGCGTTTAGCAGACACTCTTATCTAGAGTAAGAAAGGTAAACACATACATCAAATGCATACAGACAGTGTCTCTCTCTCTCACTCTCTCTCTCTCCCCTCCCCCCTGGCCCCGCTCTCTCTCTCTCTCTCTCTCTCTCTCTCCCCTCCCCCCTGGCCCCGCTTATCGCTGCTTGCAGCTATATTTATTATTATTATTCTTAGGTTATGTTCCTTTTTTGTTTATTTAAAAAAAAATATTTTCCCCTCTAGAGCTTGTTGTGGACTTTGCTGATTTATTTTTTATTTTTTCCACGTGGTGAAATGAACGGTGACTAAAGACCCATGAGGGAGGGAGGGAGGGTATGGGGAAAATTGAATCTTGTGTCGAACTGAACCAGCCTTGTACTCTGAACCAGCTGAGTGTTAAACGTTATGTGAATTGTATTGTAATGTCTGTTCCTGTACGTAAGAAAAAAAAGAAAAAGGCATGAGTCTTATTGTACCTGTAACCACATTTACTACATCCTGATACTAATGCTGAATAAAAATCATAAACACTGAAGACACGGTCGAGATTGAATGTATCCCCTGAGCAAGCAGGCAGGCTCTATTAGCTCAGTGGTAAAAAAAATGTAAGCACTTGCGCAGGAAACCGAGTTCAAATTGAGGGTAGAAGAGGAAAGTTGCATTGTGCAGCTTTAAGATAACTAACTTACCTCCTTGTACCAAACTGGACTGTTATTCAAATACCAGGAGAGAGGCAAAGAAAGGTGTGGAACTCTACATTTAAAATGTGGATAAGCATAATGTTGAGTGGGCAAGGTTAATTTATGGACACAAAAGCAGAATAAAGGCTCAACATTAGAGGGACATGATGGGAAAACAGCATTACATTGGAGAATAACTCACCTCAGCCTGTCTTTCAGTCATCTGTGTCCCATCTGTGTGTTCTTTTTCAAACGATGATGATGAAGTAAAAATACATATAGGAGGAAATACAACATAGAAAATGAATACATTTAAATATGTGTTATGAATTTGAGCAGGGCAACGTTCTTTGTCATACACTCAATCAGTGTTTCACATTGGGTATAGCGCCCCAGGCAGTATCACAAGCCATTGTTATCTTTTTATTTTTTTAGCAGGGAATTAATTGGCTGACTCAAGGTCACGGATGAGTCACCATTCAAACAGCTCTTCTTGAATGAATGGATTATTAAATTAAGTATTATATTAGGTTTTTTAATCAATTCATTTTGAGCAGGGAGGCACATAGGCATAGTGACTTGCTGCAGGTGATTCCTATAGAGAGCGGGGAACATAGGACCTAACCTAAACCTAACCCTAACCCTAACCTTAGTGGGGGAACATAGAACCCGGGGAACATACTGTAGGGATGACCCCGCAATGGATATGGACACCCGTCGATTTCTAAAATGTCCAAATACAAGTAAAGCTTCAACAAGACAGCTAAAACTGCTATGTGGGATGCAAAACAAGGCGTTGACTTCTACAATAGGTATGGACACTGTTATTGTATATAGCGGACAGTAACAGCTGACGACCCTTGTTGAGCATTTTGTGTACAGCGCGCTATAGTTTGGATGAGTAACCTCTATACATATTTCAGTTTTAGAATTCACAATGTAGGCACGCAGGAGTACGTGCAATGACCAATATCGCCCTCCCCGCCCAGCTTCCCTACCCCGAACACAGGCCAATTGTGTTCGCATAGACGCCCGACAAAGCCGGATGCACCTCAGTGGATTCTAATCCACAACCTCCGTGGTGGTGGGCATGGACTTTACCACCGCGCCACCCGAGCGCGTTTAGCAGACACTCTTATCTAGAGTAAGAAAGGTAAACACATACATCAAATGCATACAGACAGTGTAGTGGTTCAGTAATCTAGGATCATAGGCAAACCAAGAACCTAGCTTCAGTCTAAATAGTATAATATCAATAAATACATAATATGTACATTGAAACTATACAAACTATAGGATGCCAGGTTAACAAATTGACATGGCATCTGTCAAAATAACATGCATTCTTAATTGCTTCTCATATAAACAAATGATATTTTACATAGGCTACATATGGTGTCAGTATGCGCTGTGCACTTCAGTTGTGTGTGCTCAAGTATCAAAAACAAATAGCCTACGTAAGCCTATGTGGGATAGATAGGTAAATGGTCAATAAGTTGTCTGATGTGCTCTTGCGCTATATTGTTTGGTTTTCTGGCAGTCTCGCACAAAACTTATTTATGTTTTGCACAGTGGAGCAGTTGCGCAGCCTTTCCATTACCATACACCAGACATTGTGTGTTTTGCAGTTTGAAATTGGCAATTGTTTACAAAATGTGAAAAAGTAAATCATTAAAGTATGCTTTGGGAAATGGTATGAAATCATGTATAGTATACATTATTTGAAAGTGCTAAATGTACACTTTAAATTATTGTTTATTTATGCCATAATGACACCCAAAGGTTTTATAGTAATTGTTGAAATATTAGGCCTTAAATGGCAAATGTTCAAGCATGTTCAAATCATGTTTATTTGAGACCATTTTCCAAAGCATACAGGCTTCTCAGGTGCCCACCCCTTATGGTTACCCAGTACGTTAACTAGTGGTATTTGCATATTCTTATTCATTCATTCATACCATTTTTGCCTCTGGGGCGAACAAAAAATATTTTTAGCTTCATTTATGATTACAGTAGCTATGTGCTGTTACTTTGGAACTTTATTATTTGGAACTTATTTGCAGTTTTGCACAACAAATAAGTTTGATCATTTAGGCTGTATTGTGTATTCAAATTCCCCTCATCATTCTACCACAACCAGTGTTGGAATATGCTTCACCTGTCTGGGGTGGCCTTCCAAAATACCTGATTCAGGAACTGGAATGTCTACAGAGAAGGTGCTGCCGCATCATTGGGATACCAACTAATTCCTTCCCTACTCTGGAGTCCAGGAGAGAGGAGGCCACCCTAAGAGAATTCAACCGAATGCTGACTGAAGGGACTAGTCCAATGATTCAGAGGCTGTCTGCAAATACAAGTCGCTACAACCTAAGGAATGGCAGGACACTCACACAACCTGTGAGTAACACGTTAAGGCACCAGATGACTTTCCTCCCAAGAGCCTACACACTTTATCATAAGAAATAGAGACATTTTTATTGATGTTTGATTGATGATTAGTTTTAGTTTTAGTATTTTATAGAGCGGTCCTCTTGTTTTATTCAATTATTTTACTGTCAGAAACATCATAATTCATATTGTTATGCTATGATGTTTTCAAATAAAACTTGAACTTGAACTTGAACTTGAACCACATCCCATCGCTGCAGGTCGGTTCCGTTGCGTTCCGTTAACGTTGTCATGGGACTCGTATGTATGTTTGAACATTTAAACCAGACGAATCTGCCAATGGAAACAAAAAAAAGACCTCTGCAGATTATTCTGGCCCTGCTCGGTTGTGATTGGATTTCGCTGCCCCCGAAGTTGTGCGGCACCAATCAGGTATACAAATAGCTCAGTATACAAAATATGGGGCAGGTTTATCACCAGAGGCATTTTTTTAATCTGCCCCTTGTAAATGCAGGTTCCACACAGAGATTCCAGACTCATATCTACACAGTGATATTAGTCTGGCCATCTGTCTGTCTGTCTGTCTGTCTGTGGACAAAATAACTCAAGAATGTCTGTGGACAGATATCCATGAAACTCCAAAGCGCCACCTCGTGGTAGTATTTGGAACTAAATTTACTGCGTGTTGTGAAATAGCTGCGTGGGGTAAGTGAGATGAAAAAAAGTCACGTGAGAAACGACAAGGTGAGTAGGCACCAACTGTAGGTGGCACCCTATTCACATGGGTGAGTGTGGCCTAGCCTGGTCCCGGTTGAGTGAATTCACATCATCATGTGTCTTCTACAGACCGGTCTAGCCCCAAGCGCTGCATGGGTGGACGTTTCGCAGGAACCAAAAAGTGGAAGAGCCAAGACCCAATCAGCGTCTGTGCTCAGGGTCATGTGATTGACAAACGCTGATTGGCTCTTCCGCTTTTTGGTTTCTTGAGCCAGCCAATCAATTGCCTGGAATATTTAAAAAAAATCTGTGATACCGCCAGGAGGCGCTATACCTAATATGAAATATCACAGTCATGTTATTCTAGTGAGTTTGTATCGCTGAAATGCAGGTGTCCACCATTACCTTTCTTGTGCCGTTTATAAAGGAATACACAGATTGCTGGTAGGAGTATAATTGGGACAATAACAGCTACCAGAACCATACCTGTAAGACAAATATTTGCATATTACATTTCATTATTAAGGAAACATTGCCAATTTTCAACTTAAATCACACTGTTCTGATGTGAAAAGATCAATAATATAGTGTTTAGAAGAAGAAAAAAAAACAATGACGTCAGATGGCTTGTTTCACATCATTCATGTATGGAACGTACGGCGATGACAAAATAAATATAGAGCACATAGGGTATTTCCTGCCACACTACATTATGATCTCCTCACATCAGAACAGTAGGATTCAGGTTGAAAATAAGCAATTTTTCCTTTAAAATATAATAATGATATAATTCTTGTTATACCATACCTAGCTTCTTCCCCCCCTTTTGAGCACTGTTGTCATTGTCAAAGCCATTGTAGTCAGTGTAATCGTAGTCGGCGTACCAGTAATAACATACTGTGTTATTGTGTGACGAACAGGCTACCTTGATGTATTCATCACCACCACAACTTGAACAAACAGAAAAAGGAGGTTATTTTTGTTTTACTATTGTTTGTGAAAACACTTTGCAGTGTGAAGCCGTATGAATCATTAATGGTTCTGGACTGTATGCTATGCTGACATGACTACACACTTGCACTTATGTGCACGCATGGCCTAAGTCCTTATAAGTACACTTTGTAGCCAGGAGACTATTACCACAGCAATGTGTCACATCGAGAGAAAATTGTGAGCTTGTAGATCAGCCATTTTTAATTTTTTTGTGCCACAGTAGTGTGACGAAGGAGGGCATTCATTAACGAAAAAAATACATACAAAGTTTAAATATGGAGATACAAGGTTTTTGCCTGACAGAAACAATATATTATAAATGTACAGTACATACAGACTGGTATTAGAGAAGAGGAACTTACTCATCACAAGGTTGGCAGAAGGTACAGTTTTCCATGGTATTGTTACAGTAGTGACCTGGTTTGCATCGACATACAGCATTCCTGTAGATGGTACATGGTTCCTCTTACTCTAGATTGGCTGCAGAGAAGAACAATACACCCACAACAAAAACAATAGACTGTGATACTGTCACACACACATTTACCTTAAAGACGGGGTGCCGTGATTTTCAGTGATCCCCCCCCCCCAAAACATAATCATTAGGTATTATGGCTATACTAGGAGGAAGATTTTTTTTTTTTTAAAGTGTACAGAAAGTGTTAAGATTATGTTTTTATGTGGACACGCCTCCAGTTCATTAAGTATACCTGGTTCTCACCTTAGCACCTCCTCCACCACCTTAGCACCACCCATCTGTCCTAGTCCCTCCTCCTCCTCATGCCCACACCTGTTGTGTTATGATAATGAGGGGGAGGGTACAATTTTACTGTGTCATTAAAGTGCTGTTTTTCTATTGGCATGTTTGACCCTCAAGGTTTCAGCCTCCAGGAAGAAACTCAGACATAAAACACCATAAAACACCATAAAAACACCACCAGGGGGCTTAATGAAGTTCTATCAACCTCATAGACACATGAAAAACAGAAAAAGTGCAAAACCATGGCACCACCTCTTTAAACAATATAGTAATCTACAGAGTAGTGGGACATTAATCCACCTAAATAGGGGAGAATCCAAGCCTCTTCATAGCCGGTGGGATACATGCATTTCCTTTTGGGAAATGCAGACTTATCTGAGTTTGACATGTTTTTAGATGTATTCTATGTTAAAAGGACCACGGCCATGTCACTGTGACTCAGACATAGCCATAACAAAAAAATGATACGCCCAAATATGGGCACGGCAATATGACTTAGACATAACCATAAACAAACCTGATACGCCCATATATAGGCATGTCACTATGACTCTCGGCTCGATATCAGCCAAAATGTTTTTAAATGTAGTAAATGTAGAGAGTTATATAACCAGCCGATCAAAGAATACAATTTGAAGTGCAAGTGACTGGCTGATTTTGGCTGAATGAACCACACTCGCTTTCCCCCCTCTCTCTCGAACCTGGTGATTAATCATTAACCCACAGGATTTAATATTGTCCATCTTATTAAAAAAGACAATGCCTACAGTGTACATAAAAAGGAAACTTAGGTGGCGTCTTTTGCAACATGATAGGGCTAGCTGTCCATCGAGGCTCTTTGAATTGATGGGGACGCATTTGGGATAAAAGAGAATGTTTCGGACACGCAGCAAGATACTTTTTTTTTGTTGGGTTGCTGAGCGACGGGTCTGAGTGGAGCGTGGAGCGAGAGGTGCGCAAATCAAGGTGAGCGACGGAGCGGGGGGATCGGAGTGCGGGGGAGGCAACATGAAATAGACAGCATAGAGAGACTTAAATATGTGCCGTAGCGGATCGGTATCGGATCGGTATCAATGCTGCCATATCTGTATATCGGATCGGAAGTGAAAAATCTTGATCGAAGCACCTCTAATATATGGAGATCCGCGAAGCGGCCCGAACCTCTGGTGATGATAAAGTAAAAAAAAATGCAGTTCGCTGGGCTCATTCAAAACAGCCCTAAAAACTCATCTTTCTGGAGGCCGAAAGAGGAGCTAGTACCAGTTTCCCTGTAGACAGACGACCCCCCCCCTCCTCTTTTTTGTACATATTTTTTATTTCCTCATGCTTTTTTTGGGCGGTGAAACCGCCCCTATAAGTGAGATTTGGAAAAATGTATTTTCCTGCGCTGTGATCTGGGCCCAGGAAATATGTACAATTATCCTGCGCTGTGATTGGCCAATCACAGTCTATTCAGGACTGTGATTGGCCAGTGTCACATGACACATGTGCATAGCCCTATATAAGAAAGCATAACTTGAAAAAAACCAAAATTTGGTTTTTTTCAAGTTATGGTTTCGTCCATCATAAAGAGTGTTTCAATAAATGTATTTATCTTTTGTACATGATTGGTTGACTCCATTCAGTATTGTGATTAGCTAGCAAGACACCGCCCACTTCACACAGGGTGTGATTTTTTTTATATAATTTTTATTTTTCCATGCTCCCCCCCCCCCCTTTTTTTTGTACATATTTTTGTATTTTTGTATTTTTTCATGCTTTTTTTTGTACATAGTGGTATTTTTTCTGTATTATCTGTATTTTCATGTTGATTTTTGAACTGTTTGGTTGCTACTATATATGTCTATGAAATTAATTCAAGGACCCCAACGGAAACAAGTCCGCAAGGACTTTTTTGGCCGGACCTTTTAGACAAAAGCATTATAAATGTAACTGTGTTGTCTTACACTCTTTTGCCTAATAAAAATTTCAATCAATCAAGTAGGGTATTCTTCTAGGGCTTTTACTGGCTCTACTGAGTGAAGACCCGCTCTCGCTGCCCTTCCAGCCAGTAGCATTTTGTTTTCGGTTGCTTTTCGGGACCGGAAACTCCAAGATTCCAAAAGTGTCTTCAAAACGGGTGTGTAGAAACCTATGGGTGACGTACCGTTTCCTTCGTCCACATTTTTCACTGTCTATGGTCAGCACCTGATGTCAGTGAGATTGTGCTAGGCAAATTTCCGCACCCAGACAGTGGCGGATGGTGGGATTGTCACAGCATGATGCCTCGTTTCCACACAGCTGCGTGTGATACGCAATATTCCCTCTACCGTATATGGAAGGGAAATGCATTAATTGTACGGAGAAATCAAAATGATCATTTTTAATTAATGTAAAGTAAAATTGAGTGCCTGAAAAGCACTTTATAATTAAAATATGTTATTAACACAAGCAACTGAATTGAATGTAATGGTGTATTCTGCTTCTTTCCTGTACGCAAAAGCAATGCAGTCTCTCTGAAATCCATAAAAAGTTCAACTGCTCAACTTACTTGAGACAAATTCCGTACGGGCAAAAAAGGGACTGAACACATAGCTGTGTAGAAACAATGCGTGAGATTTGAACTCAGCGGAGCAGTGCAGCCATGAAGAAGAGTTTGTAAAGTGATGGAAGATTTCCTGAAGGTGTGGTCCGGGGACCCCCAGGGGTCCTTGAGTGGGTTCCAGGCAGGGCCCCAGCAACATGAGGAACCGTTTAAATACTTAAGCCCTATTTTATTCTCGCATCGTGATGCATTGTGAGCTTGTAGATCAGCGATTTTTGAAAAATGTCCTTATGGAGGACCCTGGTACAAAATGGATTTAAATGGGGGTCCGCAGTAAAATAATAACAATTTGGGACACTTGACATGAACATGTTTGAGAACCACTGCCTTATCAAACCGCAGCTTCATATCATTCATCTGAGGTCAAAAAGCTTTAACTACACATACTTCTAAATGTATCCTTAGAAACTATAGAAACATGCAAATGTGTACAAGTCAATTGTATATTATTTATCTGTCAAATGTGTTTGGGTGTCCGTTTTTTGTTATCCCAGAACAATGAAAATGAGTCTGAATGTGGCTTTAAATTGTGACTGTTCAAATACTATCCCTGCAAAATATGTCTTTCTGTTTTAAGTGGGTGTGTCATACATATGTTACCACATTACAGCACTTTTATTTATTCCAAGTTAGCATATTGTGAAGTCCCCCAAAGTAAATGAGTAAATAACACCCAGTAATATTGAATCTAAAATGATGAGATGTGTTAGATACTAACAGCTTTTACCTATTTACACAGTCAACTCTTCAGTGTTTATCTATTCATTTGAGTATACAAATGTACCCACATTGATCTTTACAAATCTCTGAATTAGAAAACTAGAGCACTCAATAACATCATATTACTCACCTGTACCATTGGAGTGTGAGCATGATGTACAGGGTTGACATGAAGGCTTGGCATCAGGGTGAATATTGTATGTTCCAGGATCACACACCTCACACACCGTATGTTCAGTGTGAGTGCAGTGCTGCTTCAACCACTGACCTATAAAAGAACAGAATTCAACAACGTCATTATACCAGAGAGAGTTCATTATAGGGCGGCTGTGGCTCAGGAGGTATAGCGGGTCGTCCAATGATCCGTATGTCGGCGGTTCAAAACCCGGCTCCTCCTGTCCACATGTCCTTGGGCAAGACACTGAACCTTACATTGCCTCCAATGATTTGGTCGGCACTAGCTTGCCACTATTGGTGTGTGAATGTGGGAAAAGTGGGGATGCTGGCGTCGACTGTTCGCCGCTCCATCTCCCAATGTTGCCCCCCACTTGTATGAATTAATGAACCATTTTAAAGTGCTATAAAAATGCAATTCATTATTACAAGTGCAGGGATTTCAATTTTGAACATTTAGGTTTTGGTCTTTTCTACAGCGGAAAACCAAAACTTGAGGGCTTTGATTGCAAAGTGCAAACAAAGGAAGAAAAGTTAAAGAGAGGTAGAGACAGAGAATGTAACATGTTGACATTATGGTGATATTACGCAGAACATGAATTCTGATGAAATGAGGTAATAGAAAGACAAAATACCACTAAAAGAAAACCTTCCGGAAAAGATCAGAACACCTACCAGCAGCACATCTGCAACAACGAACACCCTCATGCTCATAAGTACCATGTTGACAAGCCTGTCTTTTGAAGCGTGATGTAGACGATCTGCTGTATGTTACTGCTGCTTTTGACTCGACCCTGAGAGAGAGTAGAATTACATTTAATCTAAAATGTTGCAATGTTACACATTTAGCGATTCTAGTAGGCTTGTGCGAAAGTCCCCATACGCTGGCTGTAATTGAGTCCTACTTATTTGCCAGGCAACGCCCTTTACTGTTTATATCAGTATCACCTGGTTAAATTAATTAATATCACCTGTTGCCTGTCCGGTTTCATTTATACCACCTGTTTGCACTTCATTTTAAGTTCGTCCTGCCAAGAGAAAGGTGTTCTTTGAAGTTGCTGTGCGTTTGTGAAGTTTGGAATGTAAACATTTCATGTAGAAAACTATATTTTGGTTTATTTCATGTATGTAATTAATTAATGCTTCTTAATTGGGGCATAGCACAAAATTCTGGGCCCTGGGGAAAGGAATCTCTGTGGGCCCCCGTATTCGGCCGTGCGCGGCCGTATTAGTTTTTTGGGGGATTTTGTTAGTTTCTTTTCGGTTTTTGGTTACATTATTTCGGTTTTAGGGTTTGGTTAGGGTTACGTTATTTAATTCTTATTTTTGCCAGATTTTTTTCATTCACGTTTGTATTTTATACTGTTCTGTTTTAACGTTTGTTTTAATCTCTATTATTTATTATTGTACAAAAAAAAATTCACCCACTCTTTTACAACCGTAAACAAACATGTGATGTTACAATTTGACAAATAAGATGTGCATGAATTTGACAGCCTTCTTACAAAAGTAATTGGCATCAAAATATACTTAAAGTGCAGAATGTCCCATTTCACAAGTTCAAAATGTTTAACAATCTTTTGAAAATAGCAGATCTACAAGCTCACAATTGTGAGCTTGTAGATTGGCTATTTTCAAATAGACCTTCGTGGTTAACTAGTAACTAAAGTTTTCAAACAATTGTAGTGGAGTAAAACTAAGTATATTTTCCTCAGAGATGTAGTGGAGTAGAAGTAATAGTACTGAAAATTTGAAATACAACATTTTACTTAAGTACAGTACTTGAGTAAATGTACTTAGTTACTTTCCACCACTGCCAAAAAGTAGCAGATCTACAAGCTCACAACGTGTGGCATCATGCACCACATGTTGTGAGCTTGTAAATCTTGTAGATTCAGTGTGCACCACCGTTATGCAACGACGTATAAATCTGGCTTTAGTTGTGTGTGTTGTTCACTCACTGCTCACCTGCCTTTTTGGAAGAAATTCAGATTAGTAAGGAGTTGTTTCCCCTTACTCTGTTTTCTTTCTCTTTCTATTCTTTCTTTTCTTTTTTGAGACCCTGATTTTCCACTTTTTGGATGGAGGCATGACTATTTACTTGAAGTATGTTGAGTCATCAGTTGTCACTGACTTCAGTGTGTTTTGAGCTGTGCTGCCTGCGCAGCTGACAGACATTCGCTGATTGCGAGTCAGCAGCTGGCTTTCAGTCAATGAAAAGGCTGCTTTCCATTACTTGTTCAGTGATCATATCAGTCTAGACCTTGGGTCTTCAACAGGGGGTCCGGGACCCCTAGGGGGTCCTCAGAGTTACTACAGGGGATCCGCCAAATCTTTGTGTGATAGGATTTTTTATTTTACCTTAACCACTTGAACCCTGGCATCCATTTTCTGAGAAGAACTTTAGCCAAAAATAGCAGATCTACAAGCTCACAACGCCTCGCGCTGTGAGGCGTTGTGAGCTTGTAGATCGGCTATTTTTGGCAAAGAGGTAAAAAAAAAGAGCAGCCCACGTAAACAAATAAAGTTGAATCTGAAACACAATTTTATACAATATAGAGTAGGGGGTCCCTGCTTCATCTCTCTCTCAGCTAGGGGGTCCTTGGCCTGAAAACGTTGAAGACCCCTGGTCTAGACACAACTACTGCATCCGGTAAATTCACACACACACACACACACACACACACACACACACACACACACACACACACACACACACACACACACACACACACACACAGATGCAAACACACTGATCGTTTCCATATTCGCTCTAGACCGGAAGTACAAACTGCAAAGCAAATTGATCTCATCCACACGTAGTTAACAGCGGACAAAACCTTTTTTGTCTTGAGAGGGGCCCACAGAGAGGCAGAGGCAGAGAGAGAGCCTCAATCATTATTTGTACACAACGGTCGCTAAATCTGTTTTATTCAGGTAATTTTTATTTAGTTATGACACAAATGAAAATAATGATTTGTTTGGCTTTTCGAGGCCCCCCTCCCCTCCTTGGGCCCTAGTAACTCTGTCCCACTGACGCCCCTGGCTGCTTATGTGGATTTATTTTCATCTGTGCTGATTTATGGCTTTTGCAGGTAATTCATGTTTTCTAACCATGTGTACTGAATGTAAATGTATTTTATGTTCTTGCAGACCACACATACATAAATACTTTCTTCTCGTCCTGACATTATCGAGGGTAGTTACTCTGCCAGAGGTTTTTAATAACCTTAAGAACCAGCTCTCCTAACCCTTTGCCTCCGTCACAAGGCTTATTATGTTCTTTCTTGTTTTGTTGTTATGCCAATTAACCCTCCCTTTAACCTTAACCAATTAACCTTCCCAGAATCCCCACACATGTCTGTGCTGCCACTGTTGTTATACCCTATTGACGCACCTGCCAGTGAGGAGCCCCCACCGGGAAGACATACCTCCTCTATCCTACTCCTCCTGTTCAACATTCCATGCTGACAGGCTCTGCCCCAGGCCAAGAGTTAACAAAGTGACAAAGATCACCCTACCCAGTTTAGTTTACAGTTTATAGTTTAGGCATTTAGCAGACGCTCTTAATCCAGAGCGATTTACAGTAAGCAAGGACACAAGATAATACATCATAATACATTGTAATACATCAATATAATACATCAAATTAATGAATAAAAATAGTAATCTATTAATAAAGCAATACATAAGTAAACCAATAATCTAATAATAACTAATACATACGTAAACCAAGAACCTATCATCAGCCTACATTGAAACTACTTGGCCAAGCCAGAAGCACCACAGTGGAGCACTATGCCTATATATATATATATATATATCTTTAATGGCTTGGCAGAGACTATGTTTTGTGTGTGTGTGTGTGTGTGTGTGTGTGTGTGTGTGTGTGTGTGTGTGTGTGTGTGTGTGTGTGTGTGTGTGTGTGTGTGTGTGTGTGTGTGTGTGTGTGTGTGTGACGTGTGTGTGTGTGTGTGTGTGTGTGTGTGTGTGTGTGTGTGTGTGTGTGTGTGTGTGTGTGTGTGTGTGTGTGTGTGTGTGTGTGTGTGTGTGTGTGTGTGTGTGTGTGTGCGTGCGTGTGTCTGTCTGTGACCACCTAATCTCCGGCACCGTTGAGCCTCTCTTTGGATACCAGAGCAGAACATCTGTCCCGATTTTTTCAGATCGGCCTGTTATAGCGCCACCAGGAGGCAGATTTTAGCAAAACAATTTTGTTGATATTACTCCTAAAAATGTTGTCCAAACATCACGCAAATCGGTACACAGTATCTCTATAGCGATTAAACGAAACTGGTCTTTCCGATTTTTCATTTTCCATCCTGATTGGTTAAGATTGGCTTCCAAAGTTTGCAGGAGAGCTTCGTTTTGAACAAAATGCCTAAAATAATGAACACACCGTGCGATTTCCGTGAAATTGTGCATACACATTCTTACTAAGCCGAGGAAGAAATGCCTCTTGAAAATGTTCAAATCAGCCTTGTGGTGGTGCTATAACAGGCTGAATCGTATTTTAACTATAACTGCACCGATCTGTGTAAAACTTATGTGCACTCCCTGGCCAAAGAAAAAGCTTTGCATCTGCTTTTTATAGCGCCACCAGGAGGCTGACTTATGTCAAACAAATGTTTGGATATTACTCCTTATGATATACCTCCAAATTGGTACACATGATCTCTAATAGTCATGTGATCAAGACGGATTTGTTAGATTTTTCATATTCCATCCTGATTGGCTAAGATTGACATCTAAAGTTTGCAGGAGTGGCACGTTTTGAACAAAATGCCTCAAATCATGAATGCAGCGTCCGATTGCAGTGACTACTCGCACTACGCTGAGGAACAAATGCCACCTTTTTAAATTGCCCTATTATAGCGCCACCAGCAGGCCGTTTTTTGCACACAAAAAATAAAAATATTACTCCTACAGATTTTGTCCAAACATTACGCAAACCGGTAAGCATTATTTCTATATCATGTGATCAAGACGGATCTGTCCGATCTTCATATTCCATCAACATTGCTGGCCCACAATAACCTAACCTTCATAATACCTGACCTTCATTTGAAGATCATTGTGTTAATCAGTCTTGTCAGTGCTCAGGTCAATAGCCATGTTTTTACTGTTAATGGTAACTTTACAGCCAGGTTTAGCTGACAAACTTGATATAATTATGTAAGAAACACTACTCACCATACACTGAACAATATTAACATAAAAATAAGTGACACATTCGAAGGTTGATTCGGAGAAGAAGCCATCATGAGCTGTAGAAGAGAGAAGCCCGACCACAAACTGTAAAAGAATAAAAATAAATAAAAGGAATTAAACCAGACAGACAGACAGACAGACAGACAGACAGACAGACAGACAGACAGACAGACAGACAGACAGACAGACAACAACTCACTGCTTGCGTGGGTGAGGACAGGAAATAGGGTGCCAGGTTTGACGGTTGTTATGGTAGCCCATACACTGTAGGCCTACCCCTATTTCCTTTTTAGTCACTTATGCAAGTCTCCAACTGCACCGAAGGGCAGGACTGAATAATGTTTTTTTTTTGGTTTCTGCATGGTTAAAAAAGTCCCCATATAGGATTTCCGCCAAAACAAGAACAGGTCATACAGCACCTGCATGAGGTGCATGGTTACAGATGGCAATGAAATTAATAAAAATAACAGACTATAGTAACACATTAGAACATGATATGCAGAAAATGTAAATACACATAAGTGGCAGTTGGGATACAGCAGCAGCAGAGTGCCCCTACAGTCTTATGAAAAGTACAGGTGGTGCTCAACGCTTCTTCAACAGCCTGATGGTAGCCAGGAGAAAACTGTTATAAAAGTCTGGTGGTATGACCTTCGATGCAACATGTGTTTATTGTCGCCATTGCTTTTAATTAAATATGTATACTTGTATACTTGGTGTTCCTTAGGACTTTCCATCCACATGACCCTGATGTTGTCGACCCTACCAGTAGATCACAAAGGCTATGCAGGTAAACCACATGACATGCCATTAAAACAATATAATTTAAATGTGAAAAAATATTTATAAACAGAAATCACAGAACTCCTCCTCTTTTTGGCATCTGCCACTTGAATTAAGGTGACTTGATAGATTTACATCAAGAAGGGTCTGTCAGCTCCCTTCACAGCTTTTATAGTAGGCAATGCAATGCTTTGTTTTCAAGAGTGTTCCGCACAAACGTCAGTAGTATTATAAAGTTATATAGAAAGGTGCGAGGCAAAGAACCCGCCTTCCTCCCACACAGCATGGGAGGAAGGCCCCACTATTTCCCATTCCATGTGCGTTCGTCTTATATGTGGTTCTCAAAGTGGGTTCCGGGGACCCCCAGGGGTCCTTGAGGGGGTTCCAGGGGGTCCCCAGCAAAATGTGTTAAATAGCATTACAATCATTTTAACACTTTAAACATATTTTATACGTTGGCTATTCAAAAATAGCAGATAAGCTGCGAGCATGCTATTTTGTAACATTTAGAAAAATATTTTCTTCTGGGGGTCCCTGGCACAAAACCTTTTCAGATGGGGGTCTGCAACCAAAATTATGTAAATTTAGTAGTTTGATAACTACTGTCATATGCAATGCCAGCGCCGCTATTCTAAAGCCCCCTCCGGCAGACTACATGTTTAAAGCAATGGGATAATATTTTTTTGGGTGGGTAGATCTTGTTGAGCTGGTCATTTTAAAAGTAGTTCTCAAGTCAAAAAAGTGTGGGCACCCCTGTTCTATATCATTCTCCTCTCCCTAGTTTTTTTTCTTTTAACTGCAATACTGAGAGCTTTCACAAACCAGAATTTCCCCCCCTTTTACTTAGAATTGTGATGTTAAAATAAAGTTTGATCGTAGTATCGCTTGCTTGGCCGTGGCCATAATAGCTGCGTGAACAGTTTGTGGCTGGGGTTGAATGTCCTTGATGATTCGTTGAGCTTTGACAACACACCATAGGAATTCCTGGAGGGAGGGAATTCACCCCACGATGCACTCAGCCATCCTCACCACCCTCTGTAGGGCTTTCTGTTCGAGGGCGGATAAGTTCCCCTACCCGGTGGTGACGTAGCCTGACAGGATGCTCTCAATGGTGCTGTTGTAGAACGACCTGAGGATGCTTTTCTCTAGCCTGGTAAACCCTCCCTCCGGAAATCTCATTTCTATTTGATTCCTGGAGTGAGTCTGGCATGAACCGCCTCTCTGCAATATTGGCTGTGTATGCCAAACGGACGCGCCTATCAGCGTCGTCGCTCATTGTTCTGTGATTGACAGCTTACGTTGGCCAATCAGGTGTGAGCCCAAAACACGAACGGCAGCCATCTTTTTCCTGTGCGGCCAATTCTCCGCTATTTTTTTACTTCAAAAATCTCTCTAACTTCTATTTTGAGGCACGGAATTTACTTATAAGATATCGTTTGGATAGAATGTAGTTGTTTAACTTCATATATGTGGTCAATTAATCATGACAAAGCCTATTTAAAAAATAATAATTAGAGAACCGGTAGGGGCGGGCAGTGACACCATTGTACCCGAAAAAGGCAACCCATTTTGGGTATGGCTGTCTCAAAAGTCCCGTCGCGTCACATTAAGACTGGTGAACTGCTGATTGGCTGAAGGGGAAAAATTATCATTGGCTGAAGGGGTTGTCAGTCAACGGTATTACTCCCGCCCAACTCCAGCACAGCCAATATTGCAGACAGGCGGATCAGGCCAGACTCACTCCTGAAATGAAATGGAATTGAGATTTCCGGAGGGAGGGTTTACCAGGCTAGCTTTTCTCATGGATCAGGTCAAAAGGATCTTATATGGCACCTATTGCCAGTAATAAATGACATACTACAATAGATGAAGGCAACAAAGCAACGTTTTTCTCTGTTATTGTAGACTCAACCATCGACATAAGGAGAACAGATCAGTACCAAAGCAGGCAGTAGAATCGAGCACTTTGTGAACTTGAATGAGTTGCCTGATAGTGCACAGTCGTTTCGTGATCTGCTGATAAATGCAGAGGGTGCTTTTGGTGAAGTTATTAAGTCATACATTACTTGTCGCCACTACAACTTATAATAAAATACAATCATTAAACAAAAATAATGGAATCAATAAACAATGAAGGAAAACACACAGACAGTGCAGACATTTCCAGCAAACCTTATTACATCATACAGTATACACACACCAACAATCTACAATAGTAGTATCTACACATACAGTAGAATTCCAGTCCATATTCTGTGGCACATTTTTGCTGCTTCACGTTTCCTAGAGCGTAGTGCACTGGAGTATGAGAATCATTTGCTGCTTGTGCTCCTGGTTCACTTTAACCTCCTCGCTGATTAATCTACACTTGAGATGGGCGTCATGTCACAAAAACAAATCTACAAGCTATAAGAATACGTCCAGTGCAATGTTTTGTTGGCTTGTAGATATACTGTACATAGCATCATCTAAAATGACACAGATGCTTTAATTTAAGGTGTAACAACGTATGGGCTTTCCAGGTCTAAATGGGTTAAGAGGAAGAAGGTTGGTTTTTAGTCTGATAGTCTACATCAGCATAAAGCCATAATAAGTAGCATGAGTTGTAAAACAAGTGTCTTTCTGACTGTATACTGTATGTAAAACAGTTTCTGAACTCCATTAGCCTACTAAAGTAGATTTTCCTAGCAATATTATCTATGACATATGAATGATAGTTCTATAATCAAGGACAAGGTATTTGATGTGATCAACTATATGCAGTTTTACCATCAAAATAAATAATATTATATGATTGTTTTTCCATTTCACCAAAAAGCACAGCGTGAGTCAAATGGCTGCCTGTGTTAAGTGGTCAGTAGGTATAACGAACACTTTAGAGATTTTCAAGTGGGCCCTGATTCAGAAAGGGTTGGGAGCTGCTGGTCTAAGCCTATAGCAGCATGACTAAGGTCTAGTAGTCATATTCAAGCCTGTGCCAGACCCAACTATAAGCTTTTATTAAAAAAGGAACATTTAAAAGAGCACTTTAGCTATTTTCAACCGTATCTACAAGTCTTTCTCTTTCTGGAAAGAGGGCAAATAAAAGTTTGAGATGATCAAATCTGCCTACCAATGATGTCACTGGTAGGCAGGTTTCTTATAAAGAACATTAGTGAGGATTGAGGACCAATTATATGGTTGAAAATAATGGTGAAGTTCTCCTTTAAGCCTCTGGACCAAAACTGGAAGATGGTTCCACAGAGGAGCGTGATAGTTGATAGTCCAGGGGATCCCCAGAAAAATCTGATAATAAAGCATCCAAATCAGTTTGACGATTTTAACCCCTATATTGGTTATTTTCAAAACACTCTTGAAAACATTTGAATACATTTGAATATTTAACACAAATCTTGCATGGGGGTCTCAATTTTCCTGTGGGGGTCCATGGCCAAAAAGGTATTAATTGGGAGTCCTTGACATGAAAAGGTTTGAGAACCACTGCTTGTTTGGGCAGCCTGATAATGTATTGTAATATACTGTACTGTACACATAGTTCTTCTGTATCTTTTTGGGAAAGGAAGAGCCTGATTTATTTTACAATGTCAATACGGTTATTTAATTCATTATTGTAAGATTGGTTCTCAGACTTTTTAATTTCAAGGACCCCCATAATGAGTGAGTGAGTGAGTGAGTGAGTGAGTGAGTGAGTGAGTGAGTGAGTGTGTGAGTGAGTGAGTGAGTGAGTGAGTGAGTGAGTGAGTGAGTGAGTGTGAATACAGCACTATTACATAGTGCTGTATTTGACGTCAAGTGTGTGTGTGTGTGTGTGTGTGTGTGTGTGTGTGTGTGTGTGTGTGTGTGTGTGTGTGTGTGTGTGTGTGTGTGTGTGTGTGTGTGTGTGTGTGTGTGTGTGCACACAAGCAGAGGAAGATAAGATAGTTCAGAGAAAGAACAAACCAAAGACAATGATGTTATGCTGCCCTCTATACAAATAAGCGAGTGGTACATCAAGTTCCTCTCCTGTGTCTGTACGCTGTGTCAGCACCATTCTTCCAACCAATCACAAGTAAGCAGTAATAATAGTGTAATGCAGCAGTTTTTGTTCTGTACTCCCACCATACACACACACACACGTTGTCGCTGTTGCGTGGAAACCTTGAACAAAACCCTTCCTTCTTTATTATTATTAAGATTTTTTTTTTTTTAAATAGCCGATCTACAAGCTCATAGCACGTCACAATGTGGCACGTTGTGAGCTTGCATATTTGCTATGATCACAATTTTTGTGCTACACTCCTGTATGATGAAGCAGGCCAAAAACTCTCTGGGGTGCACAAAAAAGCTAGAGTAGATGTTAAAATGACACCAAACATGCTTGAAAATGATCCCTTTAAGTAATTCAACTCCCCTCAGTTTATCTGTCATTCAATGTTTCAGTTCAGCAGTAGAGAGGGTCAGTGGAGCAACACTCTCATTAGTGCAGCAAACACTGTCAGATATTAGTGTTGTATACTGTACAGTAAGATCCTTTATCAAAGTGTTCTTTCATCATCAGTGACAGTCCTCTATGACGTCTCTCAGGAACAGGTGGATCCTTTCAAACTCTGCTTTGATCTGCTTCTCTGTGGTCCCCACTTGTTTCATGTTGTGTTGAACCACTTCATTGTACGTCTGTTTAACCTTTTTGTATTTCTTCCTCTTGTCCTTTAGAGACTTGAGGTCAGGCTTCAGTTGCTCCTTCAGGTTATTGACTGCTTGTCCAATAGGAAGCAGCTTGTGACCAGTGGGGTGAGGAAAGTCACAGCTTTGACACACAGCTCTCTTTTCTTCCTCACAGAACAGTTTAGGCTCCTCTTGATGTTTACTACACAACACCTTGACTTCCTCCTCACCTGACTCAGCTCTCCGTCTCTCAACATCAGAGTCAGCTCGTTCCTTCAGTGTAAAGTACATAATTTGACCCTTTGATCTTTTTCTCTTACAAATGGGACAGTTCTTGTTTTCACTTTGTTCCCAGAATGTCGTCAGACAGTTACAACAGAAGCTGTGATTACAGTCCAGAGACACAGGAGCACTGATAGCCTCACAGGAAACATTCAAGAATGTTCTCTGCCATTTCCTTTGGTTTGCAAAGTATCTTATAATAACACAACTCACCAGTTCACATCCACCCCATTACACCTCGGATCCAAATATTGTACTTTTACTCCACTACAATTATTTGAAAACTTCAGTTACTAGTTACTTTGTAGATTTTTATTATTGCTACAAAACATACATTAACCACTTCCTTATATATTTCGGCCATTTGAAAATAACAGATCTACAAGCTCACAACGTGTCGCGATGCAGCGCGTTGTGAGCTTGTAGATCTGCTATTTTCAAATGTTTTTTATACATTTGAAAACTTGTGAAATGGGACATCCTGCATAATGAGTACTTTTACTTCTGGTACTTGAAGTACATTTTGTTACCATTACTTTTGTACTTTTACTCAAGTACATTTTTAATTCCGGACTTGTACTTGTAACGGAGTATTTCTACATTGCAGTATTGATAATTTTACTTAAACAAAAAAATGTAGTACTTTTTCCACCACTGCTTAGTTGTCAGGAGCCCCAGGGCCCAGAGCCCCAGGGCTCTATACTATTACTAGGCCCCCTCTTTCCCTCTACACTGAATATCTTTATAGAAAATAGCAGATCTAGATGCTTGTAAATCTGCTATATTTTTAAATATGACCTGGGCCCTATTCCACGAAAGGTGAATTAGAGCTAAAGCCTGGCTTTAACACCTATCCTGGCTTAATTTAGCCAGGATTATGGATGAATCGGTTTCATGAAAGCTGAATTATCTTGAAGATATGTTTAGCCAGTTCACCCTGGCTAAGTTTAGCCATGACTAGATTTCAAGAAAGAGAATTGAAGCAAGCCTACCTTAGTTACCATGGCAATTTAGCTGTGAAGTAAGCCTGGTCAGGAGCAGGCTAACAGCCAAGCTTACTTAATCTAGTGAATCCAGTAAATACAATAAGATATAATCAATGTAATTATATTACTGAAATAGTGTGTGACCATGAATCATAATTGTTTCACAATGACTCATGTGATATGTTATTGTCACTCTGTTAACACTATAGTTCATATTGTAGATGTTTGATAATATATTAGTTTTTTTTAGATTATAAAAAATGTCTGACATACATACATACATACATACATACATACATACATACATACATACATACATACATACATACATACATACATACATACATACATACATACATACATACATATATACGGCCGGACCCTCGTTACCCCCGTTACCCCCTCGTTAACGGGGACCCCCGCAGGGTCCCCGTTGCGGTAATGGGGGTCGCCGTTACCCGCGACGGTAACGGCCGTTACCGTCGCCGTTACCGTCGCGGGTAACGTTACCGCAACGGGGACACTCCTTACCGCCGCGGGTAACGGCGACCCCCGGGGACCCCCGGGGACCCCCGTGGACGGCACTGCAGATATATAAATAGATGGATTCCATGTACTCTCAACATTGCATGCATGACGCATTTAATAGCATTGTAGATTAGTAGGCGATATCGCCGATATTCAATTAAACTCCTCATGTTTAAGCCTAACATAATTGTATATTTATGGACTTGTATATAAATTGTATATATTTTTGGACGACTTGTGCATTTAATTTGTCGGCCACGCTTTCTCCCTGGATCTATTTATTGCGGCCGTGTTTCCTTTATTGCTTATTATACATTTTACTTCCTCATATGATTCCATGAGCCGCTGCAGTGCTGCTATTCAGCCACAGAGAAGAACTCCGCTCTGGTTTTGGGCTCCATGATTGGTCAAGTTCAAGGATTCTGCTTTCAACTTTCACGGTCTGGTAGCACTTTACAATAATGACCCGTTATAAAGCATTTATAAACGTTTATAAGCAGTTTGTAGACTATTAACAAATCATTAAAGGAGAATTCCGGACAAATTAAGTGTTATCTTTGATGTCTCGTTACTCACCTACCGATGTGAAAAGTAGCGTTCTTTTTTTTCATATATTCCCCTGTCGTCATTTTTTAAACACCCTCCGTTGTTATAATGGGAGCCGCTGGGTTAGTGAAGTTCGTCTATTATAACCGATGCAATGTTATTTTTTTCTCTACTACGATTCATTGTAGAGTCTCATGATAGTCAAACATGCGCTGAAAATTCCTGCGAGCCTGCCGTTAATGGCGAACGATTTAACACTGGTTGCTTGTTTCTTCCAGAACCTGGCAACTCGTGTTGCCAGAATCTGGAAACAAGCAACCAGTGTTAAATCGTTCGCCATTGACGGCAGCCTCGCAGATAGTTTCAACGCATGTTTGACTATCATGAGACTCTACTATGAATACTAGTAGTGAAAAAAACAACTTTGCGTCGGTTATAATAGACGAACTTCACTAACCCAGCGGCTCCCATTATAACAACGGAGGGTGTTTAAAAAATGACGACAGGGGAATATATGAAAAAAAATAACGCTACTTTTCACATCGGTAGGTGAGTAACGAGACATCAAAGATAACACTTAATTTGTCCGGAATTCTCCTTTAACAACCTGTTTGTTGACATTTGTAAATGATTACTAAAACCTTTATAACTACGGTTACAAAGCATTTATAAGGTATTAGTAAGTAGTGAACTATTCATGAATAAGCCATTTATATACATCTGTTAAAGATTATTAAATCATTTGTAACTGATGTTATAATATATACAAGCTATTTGTAGATAAAGAACTAATCATAGACAAACTATTTATATACATTGGTTAATGATTATGAAATCATTTATAATAACTTTGTAGAACATTTAAGAATAATTTAAACATTATTTAAAACGCATTAAAACATTATTTATACTCGATTTTGTAATGTAATTTAAGGTGTAAGAAATATTTTGGAAATGATTCATATAGTGGTATAAATTTAGTTTTTTTAGGGAGTTTTTTTCATGTTTAGCAAATGATGCGTAGGACATTCGTAAAGAGTATGTAAACCATTTGCAGACGTTATCATGGGCCTGAGCCTAGTTGCTTCTTTTGGGCTTGTTTTCATAGACCTGGCCGCTTGTTTCTTTTGCAAAATCTGGCAACACACTGATTACCTGCATTACACCTGCAGTAGCCTACTAGGGAGGAAGTGAACAGTGTGCAGTTGCAGACTGGACAGAAATATGTCTAATTCATGTTTTATGTGTTTTGACTGTCTTGTTGCAGGTGATCGAGGTAACATAAAATGGCTAATCTTACACACATGAAGTAGCATTATGACCAGGGGGTATTTTGATGGTGGCCGTTTGTATCCACAATGTTTGTTTTGATGTGTAGGCTAGTAATGTCCTCCTAGCTTAGCAGCTAAAGCTAACTTGCACTGGGAGGTGGTGACTGCAGAGGCTCCACGCTGCTACTCTGTGATTATGTTGTGATGAATTTCTTTGTTTAAATGTCAGTGTGTGTGCTGTGGCCAAGAGTTGCTACATTTTATATCAATATAATAAATAATGATAAATGAATAAATTGTTTAATACTTTTATACTCTATAATGTTACTTCTGCCACTTTTTGATGTCACATGTTTTACTAATCATTGTTAAACATGAAATTATAATGCATAGTCTTCACTTTACAACAAGGCCATGATAACGTTTGCAAATGGTCTACATACTCTTTATGAATGTCTTACAAATCATTTATTAAACATGAAAGATAATTCTAGTAATTGTTTGGTGTCATGAAAGCCAGGTAGTTTGCAACAGGTAAGGAGAAAGGCACATTAACAGACAGTTGTAAATGATGAACTGTCTTCACTTTACTATAGGGCACATAATAACATGTACTAAGGATTTATAGATATTTTAGGAATGTTTTACAAAGCATATGTTAAACATGAACAAACACATTAACAAACAGTTGTAAATGATGAACTGTCTTCACTTTACTATAGGGCACATAATAACATGTACTGAGGATTTATACATATTTTAGGAATGTTATACAAAGCATAATGTTAAACATGAACAAACACATTAACAGACAGTTGTAAATGATGAACTGTCTTCACTTTACTATAGGGCACATAATAACATGTACTAAGGATTTATAGATATTTTAGGAATGTTTTAAAAAGCATATGTTAAACATGAACAAACACATTTCCCAAATTACAGACAAGTAAAATTGATCATGTGGAAATAATGATCTGCAGATACTTTTTAAATGTTTAATTGGTACATTTAGAAAATATGTAATAATTGCTTAGAAATGGTTTGTTGTTCATGCCTTGGGCGAGAACAAAGATTTAACACATGATTTATGAAGTCTTAATACATGTTTAAAGAGATATAACCACGAAAAAACTCAATTTATACCACTTTATAAATCATTTACAAATAATTTCCTACAATTTCAATTACATTATTTACTGATGAACAAACTTGAGTCTAAATAATGTTTTAATGTGTTTTAAATAATGATAAATGATTCTTAAACATTCTACAATGTTATTATAAATTATTTAATAATCATTAACCAATGTATATAAATAGTTTGTGTATGATTAGTTCTTTATCTACAAATAGCTTGTATATATTATATAATATCAGTTACAAATGATTTAATAATCATTTACAGATGTATTATACATGGCTTATTCATGAATAGTTTTACTACTTACTAATACCTTATACATGATTTGTAACTGTAGTTATAAAGGTTTTAGTAATCATTTACAAATGTTAACAAACAGGTTGTTAATGATTTGTTAATAGTCTACAAACTGCTTATAAACGTTTATAAATGCTTTATAATGGGTCATTACAAATGATTTAATAATAATTTACAGATATATATAAATGGCTTATTAATGAATAGTTTACTACTTACTAATACCTTATAAATGATTTGTAACCATAGTTATAAAGGTTTTAGTAATCATTTACGAATGTCAACAAACAGGTTGTTAATGATTTGTTAATAGTCTACAAACTGCTTATAAACGTTTATAAATGCTTTATAACGGGTCATTATTGTAAAGTGCTACCCATGGTCTTTTACAGGAATACGTGAAGCCTGGCTTCATTATCCTGACTCGACACAGCCTGGCTTGACAAGGCCTAGTTCGACAAAGTCGCTCCTTTTCAGCCTGGCTTGGCGTTCATGGAACGGAATAAACGAGGCTATACGGACCCGACTTTGTCAAGCCTGGATTTGACTTAAGGCCAGGCTTATTCACCTTTCGTGTAATAGGGCCCAGGTAATGTTGTGAGGTAGAGGGGCATTAGCCTGATGGTCATGTTTTTACAACTGTCTTAAGAGCAAAGTTATTTTATTACACAGGTAGATAAATATATTACACCTAATCTCAGACAGCGAGAGCATATGGGCCCTATTCTGGGCGGCGCCTTACCCATTATCCCTAAACTTCTTTAGATGTTTAGGGATAATGGGTAAGGCGCCGCCCAGAATAGGGCCCTAAAGTCCAATCATAAAACAATCTTTCAACAAGTCACTGAGCTATAATATTTATTTGGTCAAAACGATGCATCAAGGCGCCGCCCAGAATAGGGCCCTAAAGTCCAATCATAAAACAATCTTTCAACAAGTCACTGAGTCAAATAGCAAAAGTAGCCGATCTACAAGCTCAACGCGACACGTTGTGAGCTTGTAGCTCTTTTAATCTCACTGAATGTTGGCCTGCTATTTGTAGAATGTTCGCCTATCATGCCATTCAGAATCGGGATGCTAGGGTTCATGTGGTTAAAATCAAAACAAAACCGTATTTTGGCGACTATCTGGAACAGTTGCATGTTGTCATTGTGTCATAATCTATTCTACACTATAAGCATTTCACCTTTTTAACACTTTATTACTAATGTTAAACCATACCAATGCCTTTTACAACACCTACAGTATAAATCTTACACTTTACACTTTAAAAACAAGCCCCAAAAAACGCAACCTGCAACAACCAATATATACAAGCAATTTTACAAAAAAAACAAGGCCAAAGTCGCTTATAATAAGTGTACATGGCAACTCTATGGACGTAAACCAACAGCGTTTTCAATCAGTGGTGCGTCACCGTGGCGTCTAAAGGCAAGATAAAAAGTGAGAACGCAACGACACTTTGACGTTTTCACTAGAGAGCGTTGTCATCTAAACGAGGCCTAACTGCGATGTAGGACTGTGGAAGGTTCGTCCAAAGGACAGATTCCCCTCATATCAGTAATCAATAAAGCTCTGATAAAAACATCTCGGATATTGCCGGATTCCAGCATCATCTTTTTACCTCGGGAAAGGTGAGTGAGCAATTGTTCAGTAGAAAGGGCTTATATAATATTCATTCCAAGTTGTATTAGCCTTTGGTCTTGAGGTTAAACTTTGTGAACTTCTTATTCTCAATACACATGAGAGTAGGCTATTTACTTCATTAACGTTCACCAGGTCTATCGTGTGAGGGACTTGCAGCTACAAGTTGTCAAGTGGGTGTGTACCGCCCTGTTGTAAGCTTGTAGATCTGTCCATTTTGAAGCGTGATGACATTTTTTGTCTTGACGTTAGATTTTTCCGGTTGCCTTTTATGGTGTTACATGGGGCGTCGATGATCTACACGGGAGCGCGCTTGTGACTTTCAGACAAAAATCACATATCAGAGATTTACACCCCGTTTTGTTAATCGCACGTCAGATTGTGCTTAGAGAAAATACACACCCCTTTAGTCAATTTATTTGCACACTATTTACGGACAGCTTAGTGAATGAGACCCATTATCTCTGGGGTCATGTGATCAAGATGTATACGCTTTCAGATCCCATTCCAAGTGGCTATGACTGCCTTCCAAAGTTTGCGGGCCCTGGGTAGGCAACCCGGCCTGGCGGAGACCTGTGCTCTGAGGAGTACACTTTTCTAGTTTAGATTATTTATATATCAAAATAAAGGAATATGGCAGCGGCATAAAATAAATGTCATGCACATGTAACACCAATGTTTGTTGTAGTAATATGAATAACTTTATTTGTACATTTCAATTAAATCAAAACAAGATAATTTAAAATATAATTTAAAAGAGAATAAAAACAAAAATAACGACAGCTAAGAGAGGGTAAGTCCATAGAAAATCATAATAAAATTTCACAAAACACTTCAAATTGAAAAGCCAAACACTTTAAAGGAGCTACACCATGAATTTAAAAAAAATATTTGATATTTAATATTATGGTGTATGTCCCTCAAACCTTTTTCAAAAGGTTTGAGCCTAAATCATCACTCAGATATACTCATCCCAAGTCAATTGTCTCTGGCTTATACAGCACTTTCAGCTGCAATACCAAAACGTCCTCTTGTGCAGGGGGGGGCTACTGAGTAATTCTGTCTGTTAATAAAAAAAAATATTTAAAAAAATTATTTAAAAAAAAAAGAAAAATGAAAAAATTCTGCATAAAAAGAAGCATCTAAGAAAAATACAAAATCGAAAAAAAAACACTTTGAACATTTTTGAACAATTCCACCAAGTGTTTGAGGTGCCTGTTTCACCCACTTCCGGGGGGCGGAGCCAAAATCCGAGCCCGAAGTATTTGTTCGTAGACCCCCACTTTCGGAGCGATTCGGGCACTTTTCATTTAACATTGGGTTTGCCATCATTAATGTTTATGACATCATAAACATTTCCATTCTGAGATCGCCTGTTCAGACACGCCCATTCTGGAAATCCATGAAATGAGAAGGAATGACTAAATTAAAAAAAACAAAATTTTTTGGGCGGTGAAACCGCCCCTATAAGTGAGATTTGGAAAAATGTACATTTTCCTGCGCTGTGATCTGGGCCCAGGAAATTTGTACAATTATCCTGCGCTGTGATTGGCCAATCACAGTCTATTCAGGACTGTGATTGGCCAGTGTCACATGACACATGTGCATAGCCCTATATAAGAAACCATAACTTGAAAAAAAACCAAGAATTTGTTTTTTTCAAGTTATGGTTTCGTCCATCATAAAGAGTGTTTCAATAAATGTATTTATCTTTTGTACATGATTGGTTGACTCCATTCAGTATTGTGATTAGCTAGCAAGACACCGCCCACTTCACACAGGGTGTGATTTTTTGGGTACAAGAGACACTGGGGACCCCAAAAAATACAAAAAACCAAGAAAAAAGTGATTTTCATGGTGTAGACCCTTTAAAAAGGGGATTTAAAAGAGTACACATAATGTATTACTTCTCATTTCTGTGGACAGACTGTTCCAGAGGCTTGCATCGTTTATTTGAGATATTATTGTTGATGAGTCTCATGCGACAGCCAAAACTCACAACGTGGAACAGTTGTGTTCAAAGCACAGTGACCAAGTCTCTAGTTCACCATGGTCATTCTATGGTCATTCTATGGTAAAGAGTGAATAACACTGGTGGGATATTGACAACAATGGTATCATTCAGGTGTAATTACAAGACTAAGTACAGCATAAAGGGCCGTTCACACTGAACACTATAACTATATCGTTCACCATTGTATATATTTTTTAATATATATAGTTGGTGTGAACTCTTCCATCCACTTGACTTGGAATGATTTTTGAAAATATATTTTTGAAGTTATAGTTACAGTGCTCAGTGTAAATGGCCCTTAAGACCAGGCTAAGTATACAAACTAAGCTTTGTGTGTGGTATTAGGACAGTACATAGTTACCATACACTTGCAGCCATTACAGCTATGGTGTGTTGTATATCGTTGCTGTCGGGCAGAAACCAGCCTAATTTCTCCATATTTCAACATATTTTTTTGTCAATTAAAGCCCTGCTTCCTCAAGCAAAAATAGCCGATCTACAAGCTCACAACGGGTCGCGAAGCGACCCGTTGCGAGCTTGTAGATCGGTTGTAGATCGGCTATTTTTGAAAGTGAAAGGCATTCCGTAATTAGTGGTTTGTTCAAATTAAACCTAGAATAGGGGCCTAAATGTGTTTGTGGATTTTATAAATATTGAACCAATGAACTAAATCATAACTCCATTGGAACACAAGTTATTTATTTTTTCCATTTTCGGAAAATTGTCCGTTTTGGACATACAAGGTTTCTACCTGACAGCAACTATACGTATAGGCAAAACCTAACATGCTAGCATGATCTGCTTTGAGGTGATGCATATTGCAGGCATAGCTTCAAGTCTTGTATCCAGCATTGTGTTTGTTTGTTTGTCTGTCACAACATGCAAGGCTAAGGGCCAGGAGTAACTCACATGGAGGTATTTACTACTGATGCTCTGTCCATTATGTCTAGGAATAGAACGCAAACTACATTCAAGACAGAATATGAGAACAGACTAATATATATGGCGTCACACGAAGATGCCACGTGATGAAAATAGGAGATCTACACGCTAACAACCTGTCGCGCTGCGATGCGTTGTTAGCTTGTAGATCTGTTCTTGTTTTAGCAAGCGACACCTTCGTCGCAAAACGAACCCTGTCATACATAAATCCTGATCCCATTTCATAAAAGTTCATTCCTAAATCTAAACTAAATCTAACCTGAACTCGTCTCTCAAGCCAGACAACTCTTCCACAAGCTTCGAATGCTACGGTCTAATAATTCAATACCCTACTTCGTCATATTACAGTGCCGATCTACAAGCTCACAACATGGGAACGAAATGTGTGTGCGTGTGTGTGTGTGTGTGTGTGTGTGTGTGTGTGTGTGTGTGTGTGTGTGTGTGTGTGTGTGTGTGTGTGTGTGTGTGTGTGTGTGTGTGTGTGTGTGTGTGTGTGTGTGTGTGTGTGTGTGTGTGTTTTATAAATCTAAATATTGAAGCAATATAAAGTATCAACAAGAGCTTGTGACTAAATAATAACTACATTGGATCCATTGGAACACAGGTTGTTTTTTTCCATTTCCTGAAAAGTTACAGTTTGAGTTTCGGCACCCGATGACCATTAGGTGGAAGCATTTGAACATTGCGTGAGCCAACAAGTCTGTCTTGAGAGACTAAAACAAACCAAAAATAAATAAGGAAATAAAAGCAAATAGAAATCAATCATTTTGGCATTGGCTAAACGGGTGAATGAGGCAAAAACATAATTGTCTTGGATCATATTATTATTCATATACTATTATGAGACGAAGAAGAAGCTATTATAAGTGTATCACCACAGCCGCTCATGTCTTTGGTCTTACAGCACAGAAATTACACTTTACTGCGTGGGAGGGACTTGCACTTCAAGCATCACAGAGTGTGTGTGTGTGTGTGTGTGTGTGTGTGTGTGTGTGTGTGTGTGTGTGTGTGTGTGTGTGTGTGTGTGTGTGTGTGTGTGTGTGTGTGTCACGCACACGCGTGTGCACATTTGCATGCAGACGCATGTGTGCGTGTGCGCACATGAAGGCCTGCCTGCACATATGTGTGTGCCTGCGTGCATGCACGCTTGCATGCATGCAAGCGTGTGAGCGCACGTTTGTGTTTTAAATTGTGGCACCTGAGAATGAGAACCAGCCACTAGTGGCATTATATTTACATATATATTATACATACATATACAATTGTGAGATACTGTAGATACATTCCCATTTTCATATGTTTTATGCATATATGATAATTGCTGCTATTTGATATGTATTTTATTTGCACAAGAGACTGAGGAACACACTATAGCATATTTGATATTTGTACTCTTACTTATACTCTTATTAAAATGTTACTGCATTTCGTGGGAAGCTTGGAGTAAATAACCCACTCTTTTATACCCATGGTAGTGAAGTGACATTAACCCATTCAGACCGGGAAAGAATCTGTGTACGATTTATTTGGCTATTCAAAAACAGCAGATCTACAAGCTAATAGAACAGTTTGTGCAAATCTTTGAATATATATATTTTTTAAGGCAAACATTTGTAACTCAAATCTTTGGTTCTGGGGGATTCTACAAATGTCTTCTAAATCCTAACAGTTTTTTTTTAAAACATTTGTTTCTATACCATTGGTTCTCAAACTTTTTCATGTCAAGGACCCCCAAAATGTATTTGGCCACGGACCCCCATCTCATAATATGTTGCTCCAGGGAACCCCCAGAAGCAAAGACTTGATAATAAAAATGTTCCCTTTACAAATATATATATATTCAAATATTTGCACAAATGTTCAAGATTAAAAAAAAAGAAAAAGCAGATCTACAAGCTTGTAGATCTGCTATTCTTGTATAGCCAAAGACATCTAAAAAAGACACAGATTATTTCCCGGTCTAGATGGGTTAAACTGAAGTTGAGAGTTGACCACTGTCATTGGTGTGGGGAGTGTGTTCGTGTCTGTGTTCGTACTTTGTGATTGTCTATTGGGATCTGGCTTCACACCAATGCTTCAACTGTGCTGAAGTACACAGAACGGTCAAGTAATCCGAGTACATGTGGGCGTGGGCTGCCTGTCAGTCACTTGCTGGTGAGGTATACAGTAGCTCCAGCTTTCTGAAAGGTGCTTTTGTAACTCCGACCCCGTTGCGGGTCCATTTGGTTACATTTGCACAGTGCCAGAGTTCAAGGACCACTTCACCCATGTTCATCCTATATATTCATATAATTGGTCCTCACTAATGCTCATTATAATATGGTAAAAATATAAAAAAATACTAATAATTCTACTCGGTCTGTGTCTCAGCTAATAGCAACTGCAGGCTTTCTATTCATGGAAAGTTAGCATGATTGTTCTTGCATACAAAAATAAAATAAATCTCGTTTGAAATGACCAAAATTGCCTACCAATGATGTCACTGGTAGGCGGGTTTCTGAACCGTCCACAGCCCTCCTCTGAGACACAGAGTGAACAACAGGCAAAAATGGTACCATATTATAATGAGCATTATAGTGAGGACCAATTATATGAAGATAGGTTGAAAGTGGGTGAGGGTCTTTTAACCCATTTAGACCGGGAAAGAATCATTTTGTGATTTATTTGGCTATTTTTTGAAAAATCATGACAATTTGTGAAAATATTTAAATATATATATTTTTTAAGCGAACATTTGTAAAATATTTTTGTTCCGGGGACCCCCCAGAAGCAAAGATTTGAGTTACAAATGTTCGCTTTAAAAATATATATATATTCAAAGATTTGCACAAATGTTCACAATTTCCCAAAAATAGCAGATCTACAAGCTCATAACGCGGCACTGAGTGCCGCGTTATGAGCTTGTATATCTGCTATTTTTGAACAGCCCAAAGAAACCTAAAGTGACAGAGACGTGTCCCCCTGGATTGAATGGGTTAAAATGACCCCACACAGGAGTTTTACATCATGTCCTGACAGCTGCCGGCCTGTTTAACGGGACTGCTGCTCTCTGGTGCGAGGTCCACGTCCAGGAAGTCTGGCTGCTCGTCGTCCTGAGAAACCTTGTCCGGGGAACAGGAGGGACACTCCTGTTCCCTCGCCGCCCTCCTCCTGCGGGTGGCAGCCCGGGCGGGCCCCACCAGCGCCAGGCAGGCGGCGCCCAGCCCCATGCCCACGGCGCACGAGTAGAAGGCAGAGCCGTAGTTCTCCGTGGCGTCGATTAGTGCACCTGAGGTTGAGAAATCAGACAGGTTGTGTTAACCCCTTTAAAAACCGGGAACGCATCTGTGTAACCACTTGAAACCATTATTTTATACTTTTGGCTATTCAAAAAATAGCAGATCTACAAGCTCGTAGTGCGGCACCGAGAGCCGCGCTACAAGCTTATAGATCTGCTATATTTTGAAAAAATTTGATTTAAAAAAAAAAAAAACTTTTAATATATATATTGATATATATATATATATATATATATTAATATATATATTATGGTATGTCTATACCGGTATGTCCGGTGTCTGACTACGCTTCTGGGGTTTGGGGTTTCCGGGAACATACAAGTTGTAACACTGTGCATCATAGAGCTATTAGATCCCTTTTGGGAGTCCATAAATTGACTCCAGTGTTGGCAATTAATGGGGATGTGGGATGGGAACCTCCAAGCATCAGACACAAATGTGAAATGGTTAGGCTATGGAATAGGCTTGTGAAGATGTCTGACCAGAGACTCACAAAAAATATTTTTAACTGGGATTTTAGATTTGGTCACTCTTGGACAAAATAATTGAGATCTTTATTTTATTCAAATGATTTGTTTTTTATTTTTCAAAATAAGTTAATATGTGACGTTCACAAAATTAGAAGTACAATGTTTTCCAGATATAAAGAGCAATGGTGTAATGATAGATGGTATAAGCCCAAGTTACGAACCTATTGTCTCATAAAAGACAGGTACATGGTAGAACCGTATGTAAAGTATAATTTAAACAAAAGACAACGATCTCTATGTGCACAAATACGGTCAGGAACGCTACCATTAGCTCTGGAGACTGGCAGGTTTAATGCCACTCCAGAGGAAGAGAGATATTGTCTGTTTTGTGAACTTGGGGGAATTGAAAATGAGGTACACTTTTTGTTTTATTGCTCAAAGTATGATGATATAAGAGAGGTATTTGTTAGTAAGATGTCTTCTATTTGTGGAAATTTCCTTGAGTTAGATGATTATGAAAATGTTTAGATATGTTTTGTTAAAGGAGTTTTTGTTGTAGCAGATTTTATTTGTCAAGCTTGGGAGAGAAGACAGAACAGTCTGTATAATTCTGAGGTATAATTCTGAGATGTAATTGAATGTACTACGTGAATACATTGTAAAACATGTTATAAACGTAAAATGGTGTCTTATAAACCCATGAGGGTTGGGCACTTTGTGTGCAGGACACAGAAATAAAATTATCTATCTATCTATCTATATATTTTTTAAAGCAAACATTTGTAACTCAAATCTTTGCTTCTGGGGATTCTACGAATGTCTTCTAAATCCTAACAGTTTTTATTCTTTTGGAAAAAACGTATGTAGCTATAATATCAGTGGTTGATATCAACTGTCAAGGACCACCCAAAATGATATGTGTTTGTCCACGGACCCCAGACCCCCCCCCCCCCATCTCAAAATATGTTGTTCCAGGGACCCTCAGAAGCAAATATTGTATATATATTCAAAGATTTGCACACATTTTCACGATTTACGTTTTTTCAAAAATAGCCAAATAAATCTTAAAATGACACAGCTGCGTTCCCTTCCCGGTCTTACTTAGTATGTAACTTTGCCCTGTTTAAATAACAAAACAATAGCTTTTTTACCCATAATTTTTCCTCTATACCAGCACTGTGTAAGTCCTTTCATGGTTTGTTTTGGTGGCCCCAAAAAAAGTCCATGTCTACCAACACAAACAGTGGAAACACCTGAATACAGCGGGAGGGCAGTGTGTTTCTGCAGGTAAAACACCACCACACTACTCCAGTGGCTGTTGACTGCTGGAAATGATGGCTTTTTTGTTTGGTTATGTAGAGGCAGGGCAAAGTTACAGGTACATGCTATGCCTTGGCTTTAACCCATTAAAACCCGGAAAGCCTGTCATTTCATATTTTAGCGTTGGCTATTCAAAAATATCAGGAAAGGAAGGGCTCCCACACAGGAGGCTCATGACGTCGTGCAGTGAAAGCCGAAAGGAAGCTGTAAGGCCGACCCCCCTCCTAACCCCCAGGAAAACCACCAGAATTGCCACATGGAACATCAGGACGATGTACGAAGCGGGGAAGACAGTCCAGGTAGCACAGGAGATGAGGAACTACAACATCTCTCTCCTGGGCTTGTGTGAGACAAGGTGGCTACAAGCAGGGCAACTGAGACTGACATCTGGAGAGATGGTGCTCTACTCCGGTCATACAGAAGAAGGTGCCCCACACACGGAAGGGGTGGCCCTGATGCTGGCTCCGGAGGCACAGCGCTCTCTCATTGGTTGGGAACCAGTGAACTCAAGAATCATCACCGCCAAGCTCACCACTAAGAAGGACAACATCAAACTATCCATCATTCAGTGCTACGCGCCGACAAACGACACCGAAGACGAGAAGAAAGACAATTTCTATGAACAACTGCAGGCTGTACTGGACAGACAGAGAGAAAAAGACATCACCATCCTCATGGGTGATTTCAACGCCAAGATAGGAGCCAACAACACAGGCTACGAAGACATCATGGGCGTGCATGGATTGGGGCAGATGAACGAAAATGGAGAAAGGTTTGCAGACCTGTGCTCCCTCAACCAACTCGTAATAGGAGGCAGCATCTTCCCCCACAAACTTATCCACAAGGCCACATGGAGATCGCCAGATCAAGTTACGGAAAACCAAATAGACCATATTTGCATCAACAGAAAGTTCAGGAGGTCATGGCAAGATGTGCGAGTCAAGAGAGGGGCAGACGTGGCATCAGACAATCACCTCATGCTGACTGTCATAAAACTACGTCTGAAGTAGTACGCCACAACCACCAGCGCAAGGACCAGATATGACGTCAGACTTCTTAGGAACAAAGAAATACAGAGCAGATTCCAGATCAGCCTTTCCAACAGATACCAGCAACTACAGGAACAGGATGAAGACACAGATGCGGACATAGAGACTCAATGGCAGCACTCAAAAACATTGTGGCTGGACACCTGCAAAGAAATATTGGGAAAAAAGAAGACAAAACACAAGGAATGGGTCTCAATGGAAACACTCCAGAAACTGAAGGAAAGAAAGGAGAGGAAAGAGAAACTGAACACAAGCAAAACAAGATCAGCAAAAGCAAGGGCACAGGAAGAATACACCCAAGCCAATAAAGAGGTGAAGAATAGCATTAAGAAGGATAAAAGAGATCAAATAGACAACCTAGCCAAACAAGCAGAAACAGCGGCAGGGCAAGGCAACTTGAAAGACCTCTATATGATCACTAGGAAGTTAGCAGGCAAGTTCCAACAGACACACAAACCGGTAAAAGACAAACAGGGAAACCCACTCACAACAACCGAGGAGCAGCGGAGAAGATGGGCCGAACTACTGAACCAACCAGCCCCGACAGAGCCAGCGGACATTACACCAGCGGAGAGAACACTTCCAATAAACTGTGATAAACCCAGCAAAGCGGAGATCAGAAAAGCTATCATCTCAACAAAGGACGGAAAATCTGCAGGGCCAGATGAAATACCAGCAGGCCGACTTGAAGACTGCGGTGGACATGCTTCATAGCCTCTTCACCAAGATCTGGGAGGAAGAAAAGATTCCAGAAGAATGGAAAGATGGAATCATTATCAAACTACCAAAAAAGGGAGATCTCACCAACTGCAACAACTACAGAGGAATAATGCTTCTATCAGTACCGGGAAAAGTTCTCAACAGAATTATACTGGACAGAATGAGTGCAGCAGTTGATCCCATGCTTCGAGACCAGCAGGCAGGCTTCCGGAGCAACAGATCTTGTACGGACCAGATCGCCACCCTGCGCATCATCATCGAGCAATCCATCGAATGGAACTCCCCATTATATATAAACTTCATAGACTATGAAAAAGCCTTTGACAGCGTGGATAGACTGTTGAGGCATTACGGTATCCCAGAGAAAATCATCACCCTGATTCAAAACACGGATCGTCATGCAAAGTTTTACATGCAGGCCAACTGTCAGAGAGTTTTGAGGTCAAGACTGGTGTGCGTCAGGGATGCCTTCTATCACCCTTCCTCTTCCTCCTAGTCATAGACTGGATTATGAAGACCACCACAAAAGGAACGAAGAACGGCATACAATGGACACAACTGGATGACCTCGACTTTGCTGATGACCTGGCTCTCCTGTCACACAACTACAACCAGATGCAGGACAAGACAACTAAGCTGGCAAATACATCCCTTGAGACCGGGTTGAGAATAAACAGGAAGAAAACCAACCTAATGATGATCAACACCTCTACCAACAACACAGTCACAGTAGGTGAGGAATCCATACCGGAAGTCAACTCATTCACTTACCTAGGCAGCATCTTAGATAGGCAGGGCGGCACAGACAGCGACGTCACAGCCAGAGTAGGCAAAGCCAGAGCAGCCTTCATCATTCTGAAGAACATCTGGTCCTCCAAGGACATTGCCATGACAACCAAAGTGCTTCTCTACGGTTCAGAGACGTGGAGAATGACGAAAAGAACATTGCAGAAGATACAGACTTTTATAAACAGCTGTCTGAAACGCATCTTTGGGATCAGGTGGCCAAACAAAATTAAGAATGAGGAACTATGGCTGAGAGGAAGACAGGAACCAGTAGAGAAGCAGATCCTGAGACGAAAGTGGGGGTGGATAGGCCACACCTTGAGGAAACCGACAACCAGCACTACACGCCAGGCCCTGACTTGGAATCCCCAGGGGAAGCGGAAGAGAGAAAGCCTAAGAACACCTGGAGGCGGGACACTGAGGCGGAGCTCAGGAGACAAGGAACCAGCTGGGGGGAGGCAGAAAGGACAGCCCAAAGCCGTGTTGGATGGAGAAGAGTCTGTCCTGTCTGGCCTATGCTCCACTGGGAGCGATGGGCCTAAGTAAGTAAGTATTCAAAAATAGCAGATATACAAGCTGTGAGCTTGTACATCTGCTATTTTTGAACATTTTTAAAACATCTTGAAAGTGTGAGAACTGCTGATTTAGAAGGCATTTGTAGAATGACTTTATGCATTAGCCAACCTCCTGATTGAGTTGGCAGTGATCCTCACTTGCCCTATTGGGGTGAGCCTATCATTGCATAGTGGTACCCTATATAAACGAGTGTGTATGCCCTTTTCCACTATATAAATCCTGATGAAGGTCTGAACAGGCCGAAACGTTGACGAGCAATACATTCTGGAGCTTTTTGCAACTACCAGTGTGCAGACTTTATTCTTTTTCATTATACTTTGTTTGTCTAAGCACCTGGACCAACGGATGTGCGTGCACTACCTTTTTCATCATTTGTAGAATCGGCCTCAGGTCTTAATGGGTTATGGGCTGTCGGCACCAAGAATGAATCATAAAGTTACTATACTATAACTAAAACACACTGATGAAAAGAGAAATAGAGTCTGCAGACTTGATCTATAGCTCCAAAGGTAGCTTATTTTTTTGTTATTTAGATCAGTGGTTCTCAACCTTTTCAGGCCGTGACCCCCCAAAATAATCATATTTGAATTGGGGACCCCCCAAAATAATCATATTTGAATTGGGGACCCCCCATCCTGACAAGCACTTGGAATGTACTGTAGGAGTTGAGGCATTACATTTAGTTGGACTCTGTTCAAACTAAAAAACTAAATATACAAGCTCACAACGCCTCGCGACGCGAGGCGTTGTGAGCTTGTAGATCGGCTTTTTTTATTTAGCCTCTTTCTTATATTATTTGAAAATTTGTCCAATGTTTGACCAGTTTTTATAGTTTTTATAGTTTTTATAGTTGATTACTTTTGATGCAGCAATGGTCTTTTTCTTTTCCCCCTAAAATCATATGGGGATCCCCCCGGGGGTCCCAACCCACAGGTATGTGGGTTTGGCGCTGTATCCAGTGTGCGAACTCTATTTGTCTTTTAATATTTGTCTCTGCCCACCAGCATCTGGCATTTTAAGCGTTCTGTGTAATCAGTCTGTGTCAGTGTTTCTATTGTTCATCAAATCAGTCTGAAAGTGAGCCCAACAATGTTGTCCATCACTGTCATTGTCTTTACAGTTGTGGTGTGTGGACTCCGCCATCCACTTGCGTTGGAATGTTTTTAAAACAATGTATAGTTATCATTATAGTTATGGTTCTTGTAGATTAGAGATGCTCAGATAGACAGTTTTGAAGGCAGGGCTGCCGCTGATGGTAAGTCCTTATTAACCCATTAAAGGACAGAGCCGGACCAAAATACATATATATTGTGTCTGCCTATAATCAGTCACCAATATACCTGATGCACTTTTTTCATAGAAGCCCCTGTGCTCCATTCTGCAGACCCCTCCCACAGCTAGAATGGAGCCTAGAGCATAAAGCTAATTCTGCTATTTTCGTCACTCCAAACTTTTTTTCCCCCCCACGAATCGTCTCCATGTAGTGTCCTGGCACTCACACATGCACTGTTTGTCACTCATGAGCTGCCGTTCCTACAGAACGGCTCTGATGCGTGAACTCTCGCGAGATTCTGGCGTCCCGCGAGATTTCGTGTGTAGCGCTCCCCCTCTCCTCATAAGTGACAAACAGTGTGTGTGTGAGTGCCAGGACACTACATGGAGACGATTCGTGAAAAAAAAATATGTTGGTGACTGATTATAGGCAGACACAATATATATGTATTTTGGTCCGGCTCTCTCCTTTAAGGCCGGGAACGCAGCATGCACATGTGTCATTTTTAGATTTCTATGGCTATTCAAAGCTCATAGCGTGATAGATCTGCTATTTTTGAAAAATCTTGAAAATGTGTGCAAATCTTTGAATGTATATATATTTTTTAAGCGAACATTTTTGACTCAAATCTTTGCTTCTGGGGGGTACCTGGAACAACATATTTGTACTTTATACATGGGGGTCTGTGGCCAAATACATATCATTTTGGGGGTCCTTGACATGAAAATGTTTGAGAACCTCTGATTATAGCAACATAGGATTTAGAAGACATTTGTAGAATCCCCCAGAATCAAAGATTTGAGTTACAAATGTTCGCTTTAAAAAAAATATATATTCAAAGATTTGCACACATTTTCATGATAAAAAAAAAACAGCAGATCTACAAGCTCATAGCGCGGCATTCGGTTCCGCGCTATGAGCTTGTAGATCTGCTATTTTTGAATAGCCAAAGTATAAGATAATGGTTAAAGTGCTTAAAATCTAAAATGACAGATGCTTTCCCGGTCTTAATGGGTTAAATATAGTCGTCACTCGTCACATACTTCTTCCATCAATGAGTATGTTAGCATAGAATTTTCGATAGACAGACAAATAGTCAAGGATAGGAATTGAATGTCAGAGGTTATACGGCATACCTCCTAGCGGGGGTCCCGCCAGCCCGGCGAAGCTCTGGATGCACACGTACACCCCGACGGACGAAGCCATCCTCCGCACGCCCACCACGTCCTCCTCCGCCAGCATGGGGATGTGCGTGGAGCCCACGGTGCCCATGAAGAAGCCGTAGAGCGCCGAGCACACCGCCAGGCCCCAGAACTCCCACACCAGCGTGAAGGCCACCAGCACCAAGCACAGGAGAACCACACACCTATGGGGTCAAACAGTTCATTCAACCCATCAATTTCATCAATTATAAAAAAGTTATTTATTTGACTGAAATATTTTTTCACAGAAATATTCTTCTTTTTTCCCCTCCTATCTATAATCTTTTAATCGATCTACAAGGTCACAACGTGTCGCAATGCAGCCTTTTGTGAGCTTGTAGATGGGCTATTTTCACCATTTTAGATTTTTGCGTTGGCTATTCAAAAATAGCAGATATACAAGCTCACAGCGTGTCACTTTGTGCCGTGCTGCAAGCTTGTACATCTGCTATTTTTGAATTTTTTTTGAAAGTGTGAGAACTACCGATTTAGAAGGCATTTTGTAGAATTGGCCTCAGGTCTTCATGGGTCAAAAGGTAACGGACGGGATAACCTTCGAGAACCACGTTCAGTTGTAGCTCCGCACTCACCCCAGCATCACCAGGGTCTTCCTGCAGGGCAGCCTGTTCATCGCCGTCCCGATGGACAGGCGTCCGCACACGTCCGCCACCGCCATGATGGACAGCATGTAGGCGGCCATGTTCTCCTCCACGCCACGGCTCTTGCTGAGCTCCACGACGTACAGGGGCGGAGCGAAGAAGCCCAGAGTGGCGAAGAGCCCGAAGAGCGAGTAGCAGATGAAGGCGGGGTCCTCGAGCACCGAGAAGTCCAGGAGCTTGGCCCTGCCGGGGGGCCGCGTGTCCTCTACCTCCACCTGCAGGGGGACGATGAGGGTCGTTATCGTTTATCGTGATACAAAAGAACATTCACAATAATCCTCGTAGAGATTTTAATTTATCATACCGCTTTTTTCCCATCTAAACCAGGGGTCTTCAACAGGGCGTCCGGGACCCCTAGGGGGTCCTCAGAGTTACTACAGGGGTTTACATGTTGCATTGAATGTCTGAAAATGCACATGAACATGAATCCAACATATTCAAAAAAGTGTAAACAAACAAAACACATTCATTTGCACAACACTGATGAAACAAGTCTATGAAGCTATCTATGAAAAAGTACAGGAAAAAAACATAATTTGATCCAATATGTAATGGGGGGTTCCTGCTTCATCTCTCTCTAAGGTAGCCTGGTAAACCCTCCCTCCGGAAATCTCATTTCTATTTGATTCCAAATGGAAATGAGATTTCCGGAGGGAGGGTTCTCTAAGGGGTCCTTGGATGGAAAAAAACATCGAAAACCCCTGATCTAAACCAAATCTCTTTGCCGAAAATAGCAGATCTACAATCTCCCACAACACGTTGATCTGCCATTTTTGGCTAATGCACCCCAGAATATATGGATGCTGGGGTTCAAGTGGTTAACACCATTTTAAGAGTTTCAAGCATATTTAGAAAATTGTGATAATATGGTTAATCGCGATTATTTCGGGACACAACAATCGTAACATGAAACATGTTCATATGGTCCAATCCATACCTCCACCCCGCCGTCCAGCCTCTTCAGTGGGGTGGGGGGTACGGAAGCGGACCCCTGGTCCTCCCACTCCATCAGGGCCTTGGTCTCCGTCGGCGCCGTGGACGGCGCCTGGACGTCCGTGCTGGACGCCGTCAGCGAGGTGACGCCCGAATCCTCTGACCCCCGGGAGCCCCCTGAGCTGATGGAGGTTCGGGTCTGCTCATTGTCCAGGTCGTACACGGTCTGCAGCCGTTTGAACGACGGGGACGGGGACGGCTGCTGCTGCTGCTGCTGCTGCTGCTGCTGCTGCTGCAGCTGCTGCAGCTGCTGCAGCTGCTGCTGCTGCTTCTCGGGGACGCTGGGCGGTTCTTCGCGCTCCGGCTCGATGATGATTGGACGGAGGAGGGAGCCAAAGCCAATCACAGACGCTTGAAGGAGGCCAATAAGGATCAGACAGTAGCGCCAGCCTATCTGCCTCTTCAGTGCAGTTAAGGCTGGGCAGGATGGGAAGAAGAGGGGTGGGGAGGTTAAGTTTGTCATACACTTTGTTCAATAAAACAATACATTCTATATAATTAATATCTCTTCAATGAATAACAACATGCTGTGGCATAGGCACGACGCAAAACTGAGTGCCAATAACCACAAGTATTTATGCCTTTATACAACAGCACTGCACTGTAATTTTGTATTTCTTTTTTTCCCCTAACATTAGGAGTGTTCACTTTTGACACATTAGGACGCTTTTAATTGCTATGGGCAACTTAATACCAGCTGACTGTTCCACATATACTTTTACTGTTGATTCAACTGTTGGTAATATTGTGGTTATTGGCGCAGCGCCAAATGCCTCTTGGCCAATCACAATGCCCAGTTGGAACTAGCTGCTGCAGTCTGGCATAGCCAGACGATCAGGGATTTCCACCTACTTATAGGTCTGGTGAAATCTGAATATAATGTAGGGGCTAAAACTGGTGGAAACAACTTACATTGCAGAACCAATGCAAAAACGTCTATTTTCAAATAGCTAAAGTATATACAGTAGGGCTGAAGTGGTTAATGCATGTTTTGTAGATAATAATCAAAATCTACAAAGTAACTAGTAACTAAAGCTTTCAAATAACTGTAGTGGAGTAAAAGTACAATATTTTCCTCTGAGATGTAGTGGAGTAGAAGTAAAAGTATTGGAAATACTCAAGTAAAGTACAAAATACCTCAGAATTGTACAGTAAATGTACTTAGTTACTTTCCACCACTGCTCTCTCACCTGGACCGAAAGCGCACATGGCGAAGGACTCTCCCGAGGACGCCACCGAGGTGACGGTGGCCCTGCGTCTGTCGAAGTACTGGGCCAGGAGGGTGACCGTGGGCAGGAAGGCCAGGCAGTATCCCAGGCCTATGGACACACATGGGGACAAAAAGGGGGGACATGACAGCCACCGACCGACCGGCCGGCCCCCGTCTGAACCTCACATGTTGACAGACAGCGTGTCAAGATGTCAGCTCGCTCAAAGGGGTGGGCGGGCCAGCGGAGCGCACCACAGGGCTGCTATGGTGAACGGCTGAAAGAGAAGACGTACAGTAAAAGCTGCGGTGTTAATTTAACTCTCAGTCTCAGAGTTACAAATGACAGAGTAACACTAACACTCAGGATTTGACTGTGTGGACATTGTGTTCCAAATTGCACGATGATATTTGTGTTGTTCCAAATTACTATGCAAATGATATTTTTTGTCAATACGATCAAAGGAGCACTTCACCCATGCATTTTCAACCTTCATGTAATTGGTCCTCACTGATGATGATGATGTTGATGTTGATGATGATGATGATGAAGATGATGATGATGATGATGATGATGATGATGATGATGATGATGATGATGACGACGACGATATACTGACCATCATGATACTGACATACTGACCATAATACTGACATGATACTGACCATGATACTGACATACTGACCATAATACTGACATGATACTGACATACTGACCATGATACTGACATACTGACCATGATACTGACATACTGACCATAATACTCACATGATACTGACCATGATACTGACATACTGACCATGATACTGACATACTGACCATGATACTGACATACTGACCATGATACTGACATACTGACCATAATACTGACATGATACTGACCATGATACTGACATACTGACCATGATACTGACATACTGACCATGATACTGACATACTGACCATGATACTGACATACTAACCATGATACTGACCATGATACTGACCATGATACTGACATACTGAACATGATACTGACCATGATACTGACATACTAACCATGATACTGACCATGATACTGACCATGATACTGACATACTGAACATGATACTGACCATGATACTGACATACTGACCATGATACTGACATGATACTGACCTGATACTGCAACCTGATACGCACGCACGCACGCACGCACACACACACACACACACACACACACACACACACACACACACACACACACACACACACACACACACACACACACACACACACACAGACACACACACACACACACACACACACACACACACACACACACACACACACACAAAAACAGGTCGGTCAAATTTGACCGTGAACACTGAAGTAAGGGGGGGTGCAGCAAACACTGTAGGAGGGTTAAGTAAGTTTCACTTTAATTAAGATCACCTAGCAAACTAATTAAACGTAGGGTAACCAGTGATAAAGTGATATTTTTCGTGCTAGTGATATTCTTTTGGTTTAAAGCAATTGTTATAGAGTGTTTGTTCAGTAACAGGGGTCTCTCCGTCTCTCCAGCTCTTTAATAAACTGAACAAACACTCTATAGCAATGATTACTATCAGATCAGAATATAAAGCTATTTGACAATTATTTTAATACAAAAATATCACTTACCCTATACCTTTAACACACCTGACAGGGCTCATAATTGCGACCATTTTGACCATTGCGTGAAGTGAAATCCTACTGAGACGTGCATAATAATTTGGAACACAGTGTATTGTACAGAATGACAGACAAAGGGGAAGAGGAGGTGCGTGTAACAGGTTATGCAGAGAACACACATGAAGGTCGATCAGAACCTCCGTTTGGCCATGACGATCTGATCTGGATTTAGGATTCTGTCGCCTCCCGATTGGGTCTCGAACCAGAACACGTTGCAACGAGGCGTGTTGTGAGCTTGTAGATCGCCTATTTTCGGCACATTGATTTGGTGTCGAGGGGCAACAAATAGGGGGCCATGTAGGCTACAGATCCCTGGGTTGTCAACAAAGTATATAGTGTTTAAATGATTAATCACAAAACACCCAGAAACATTACATTGTCACACAAGCATGAATACTTTAAAGGGTTAGTTCAGATTTTTTGAGTATTTTCTGTAGGAAATATACTTGCCATTAATGTAGTGGTTGCAAAGGTATTAATTGATTGCCCGAGTCCCGTGGTCAGAGTTATGGTCCGGTTCTGATGAATATGAAGTAGTTCCGGTAGATTAGTAGATTTGGTGGGGGCCGCTCATTAAAAATAAATTAATCAAAAAAACTAGCATCGTTTGTATTGTTGACCTATTTCTACCATAGGTTTCGTTCAATTTCGACCCCTCTGTCACATGGTACTAATGTTTGTGTCCAGAATCACTACGCCGCGGCAGCCTACTCACGCACAAAATATATGACACAAAAAATAGTACCATGTGACAGAGGGGTCGAAATTGAACAAAACCTGCACTATATGGTAGAAATAGGTCAACAATACAAATGACGCTAGTTTTTTTAATTAATTTATTTTTAATGAGCGGCCCCCACCAAATCTACGAATCTACCGGAACTACTTCATATTCATCAGAACCGGACCATAACTCTTACCACGGGACTCGGGCAATCAATTAATACCTTTGCAACCACTACATTAATGGTAAGTATTTCCTACAGAAAATACTCAAAACATCTGAACTAACCCTTTAAGTGTACAGTATATATTTATACTGCATGTATACTGTATACCAGTGGTGGAAAAAGTACTTGAATTCTTTACTTAAGTAAAAGCACCAATACTGCAATATAGAAATACTCTGTTACAAGTAAAAGTCTCAGAATTCAAAATGTACTTGAGTAAAAGTACAAAAGTATTGGCATTAAAATGTACTTAAAGTACCAAAGTAAAAGTACAACATATTTGAAAATAGCAGATGTACAAGCTTACAGCTTGTAGATCGGCTATTTTCAAAGTAAATATTTTCAAAAGAGTAAAAGTACAATAATTGCCTCTGAGATGAAGTGGAGTAGAAGTAAAAGTATTGGAAATTGGAAATACTCAAGTACAAATACCTCAAAATTGTACTTAAGTACAGTACTTAAGTAAATGTACTTAGTTACTTTCCACCACTGCTGTATTCCGTATATTAAAGATCTGTCGTTGTCAAGTGAATGTCAGAAGCGTCACGCTGCTGTGCAATACTTTGACTCTCCAGTAGGAAATGCACTTGTTCTACTTAACAGCCTTGACTCAGCTCATTGCCAAATGTAGCCCTTTTTCAGAACGGAAGGATTTGAAAAATGATTATCCTACCTAAGCAACAATGGTGCACTGCACTGTGTATTTCAGAAATGTCAGGTTTTAAGAGCATCACACAGCAGTGGAACAATCCTTCTTCTAAAAGTAGGAAAAGTCTCCCCTGCGGGTCCTCGGTGCAGCATTTGACACAATGGACCATACAGTCTTAATAGACCATCTTGATGGAGTAGTTGATGGTACAGGCTTGAGTTAAAAATGTTTAAAAAAAACATATACATTCAAAGATTTTCCAAAAGAAATAACCCAAGTATAAGATAATGGTTAACGTGGTTAAAATCTAAGGTGACAGATGCTTTCCCAGTCTTAACTCATTCAGTGCCATTCTTATTTATGGCAGTTTGGTTCTGAGTGCCACAGCCAAAATTCATTGTAAAAAAAAAGTGCTTAGGAGCCGAGACACAGCCTTTTTCAGTAAGAAGTTAAACAAGAAGTGAATGGAGCAGCAAATCTTCAAATCATGATATCTTGGGTTCTGAAAAAAAAAATTTCCATGACGTCTTAGACGTCACGTGGCGCTCAGGGCGCTACAGGCCATGACGTCTTAGACGTCATGTGGCACTGAATTAATGGGTTAAGGTTTTCATCACAATAACAATTGCCCCTCTGTCCGCCCACACATTTTGTACAAATGTGACCAAATGGTCCCGAAAGTGTCAATTACATTTGTACATTCTCAGGGTAACAAATCGATAAATTAACTGGGGATTTAGTAGACCGAGTAGAGTTGTTACAATGTCAAGGGGCCGGAAAAAATAAACAAAACAATTGTACTAGCTTATGAGATGTAACAAATACAAATCTTGAATCTTAAATAAAATAGGAGAGGATGTGGGAGCATTAATTGAACTCTTTATTATGACTGTGCCCAGACTGTTGAGGAAATGTGTACTCCTCTTAGAAAACATCTCATCCTTCAAAGAAAGATTAACTTAACAGCTGATGCCCAATAGTACACAGCATTGAGTGTGTGTGCTGTGAAGGTCTTTAAACACTGGGGGTGAGATGAAAAAAATGATCCCAAAATGCCGAAAATCACACTATTCATACAGGTGAAGGTGATGCATCTTTCATACAGATCGATGCCTTTTATCCTCGAAAAATCGCCGCATAGGATTGCCACATAGGGTTCACAAGCAATAGTTTGAAAGCAAAAATACGCAAAAAAAATGTTTTAAATAGCCGATCTACAAGTTTGAAACACAATGCATTGTGAGCTTGTAGAATGGCTATTTTTGCTTTTTTGCTTTTTTTTTTTAAAGAATCACTTCTGACTTCTGGCGGAAGTTCTCCCAGAACGCAGGGTTAGCACCACATCCTGAGCAGGGCCCTAATTAAATTCTGAGAATCTTATGTGAAACCCAGCCGTAGTGTATGGAAACAAACCCAGAACCTGTGAAATACGCTTCGGAGTTCTTGTTGTTGAAAAGAGCGATAATTCAGGCTTAAGAGAGAGACAGTGAGATCAGTACCTGAGACGAGGCCAAGGGTGATGTACATTTCGTTGATGGAGCTTACGAAGGCGGAGGTGATGGTGCCCAGGCTAATCAGGAAGCCCCCTGTCATCACCACCGGTCGGAAGCCAAAACGGTTACTCAGCACTGTGGACAGAGGGGCTGCATGGGGTACAGAGAGAGCAAGACAAACACTGTAATGGATACAAAAGTATCAACGTCAAAAATATACTTCTACATATTATTATGCTTTATTTGTGTGTCAAACTTTATATTTGAAAATCTACAAGCTCACAAGGTTAAAGCTCGTGTATGCAAGATATCTGGTCTGCGTTAAACACACTCCCTATAATGAGCATTAGTGAGGACCAATTATATGAAGATAGGATGAAAATTGGTGAAGTGGTCCTTTAACCTTTCGATCGCCAGTGGTGATCTCAAAGCACTGACAGCATAGCTTGCATGTTTTTGGCCCGGCAGAAGGCTGACCTCTCACATGCTGACAATGTCGCGTTCTTTGGTGCATGTTTTGCACAATGCTTTAGTGTTTGTCCAAGTCCAAGTCTATTGGGCTAGCGTTAGTACAGGTGCCAACTCAGGAACAATCTAACCATTGCTTAACTTCACTAAAAGCACTAATTATACCGTGCAGCCCTTTTCTTGAATTAGACATTCTGCCCAGATTGCAAGCTGAATCAAGGCAGTTCTAACAACGAACACTGGAGTGCACATGTGCACAGTATGGGAGTTTTGATCAAAAAAGGCCCACGTGTTTTTTTTCCTTTCTTTTTTTGAGCACCGTCAACCTTTTTCCAGACGTCCTAGAACGTTGCCAAGCACCCTGATCTGTCCTGCTGACTCACGTCAGTTGATCTATAGACAGAGTGACCTGTGAGCCTTTCTCCTCATCAATCCTACTCATAAAGAAACCAGTCACAACTAGACTGATAGCAGAACAATGCCATACTGCTGATGCTAAGCATCCTGCCAGCCGCCTGGACGCTGTGTGTGTGTGTGTGTGTGTGTGTGTGTGTGTGTGTGTGTGTGTGTGTGTGTGTGTGTGTGTACACACACACACACACAGCGTCCAGGCGACTGACAGGATGTGACAGACACCAAGAGAGGATTCTCCAAAATTGCGATTCCATCTGACCCAAAACGTGGCATCCGCCAGGCTCTAATAAATGGGACTCGGATAGGGCTGACACGATCATGATCATTTTACTTGACGATTAATTGTCATTCAAATAAAAGATTTAATTGCGTTTTTGACATTGAACACTGAAACAGAAAGAATTACATTTCTGTGTGCCTTTCATGCTTCGTGCAAACAACGCATTGCGTTGTGAGCTTGTCGATTTCAGATATTTTTTATTTGAGTTTTTTTTATATTTATGAGCATTTTTCAACAGACGAACGACTATCTCAAATAATTGTGAACAGGCCTAGACTTGGACTAACCCGTGAAGGTCATAGTGAAGACGCAGATGGAGAGGACCCAGGACACTCTGGTGTTGCTCTCCCCAAACTGCCTGATCAGGTCGTCCAGGAAGACGCCCAGGCTCTTGATGACGCCGTAGGTGCACACCTCCACCAGGAAGAAGGCGGCGGCTACGGCCCAGCCCCACCCCCCGTCAGGCACCGCCGGGTAGATGCACGGCCCCATCCAGCCGCCTGACCTGGAGCCCGCCATGGCTGCAACCTGCCGGGGCACCTAGGCTGTGGAAGGAAGACAGTGTCTGGACGTTAGATGCAGGCAGGGTTGCAAGAAAACTAGAAAAAGTGCTCCTCGGAGCACAGGTCTCCACCAGGTCAGGTTATTGTGGGCCAGCAATGTTCAGATCGCCAATCAGGATGGAAAATCGGCCTCCTGGTAGCGCTATAAAGGGCCCCTGTGAAAACTTTGGGGCAGAGGTACTGCTCTGGCATCCAGGGAGTGTGTGTGCACAGTTTCGGTGCGATCAAGCCAACGGTGCCAGAGATTAGCTGTTCACAGACGGACACACACACACACACACTCACACACACTCACACACACAGACGGACGGACGGACGGACGGACACACACACTCACACACGGACGGACGGACGGACGGACGGACGGACACACACTCACACACGGACGGACGGACGGACAGGGTGCAAAACATACTCTCTCGCCATGCCTTTCGGCCTGGTGGAGACAAAAAACATTTTCTTAACCACTAAAAGGGGTATTTCACTTTAAAACACTTCTGGAGTCATGTCAACGTCTACTCTGGCTTTTGTGTGCAGCTGAGACAGTGTTTAAGTTAAGTCAATATTTATATATATATATGAATTTGTATCAGAAATACGCAGCCCCTCACACATTAGAAGAACAAGAACAGTCACCAGAACCAGGGACATGTGTTTTCAAGGTTAAAATGGAGTTTGAAGTTACAATGGGTTCATAGAGGAGGGAGGCGTGTCTGATCAAATGAATATCAAATATCTAAATATTGAATCAAGCAAACTGTCTGGGGTGCTCACAAAAGCCTGAGAAGATGTTAAAATTACCCCAGAAGTGTTTTAAAGTGAAATACCCCTTTAAGCCCTATACTTCTTCATACGACAAATGGCGAAAATAAATAGCCTATCTACAAGTTCACAATGTGTCGCGATGAACTTGTAGATAGACTATTTTCGCTCTTTGTTGCATTTGTCGCACGGACAGAGAGATCCTCTCATAGACAGCTAGCCTCTTTCAGAGCTACGCCATAATAACTAGGTAGGCCTACTGACAAGACATAATTCTAATAAAAATTTCCTCAAAACCTCAACATTTGACACATGATGACTTCCCCAAATGTTCTACGAGGAAGTAAACTTGGTGATATGTCTATGAGAAGCACAAGTAGGTAAAGTTTCATTGGCCGGGTATTTTTGCATACTGTATGTAGCAGAACTTGTCCTCTGTATTCTACTGATCCTATTTCCTAACTTTCGGGACTAGAACTGCAACAGATGCAATGCTAGGAGTAGCTGGCATTGAACCAGCAACCTTCAGATTCCCAGGCCCCTGAGCCACTACCACCATTGTATCTCACCCAATAACAAACATAGATGACTGATGGACATTCAAGCCATTAGAACATATTAGAACTAGATTACAAAATACCAAGCAACCTCAATGCTAATTCACTCATTTGTAACTCCCTAAGTAACCGCCCTAAGACTGGGAGGTCAGGGTTCAATCCCTGGCTGAGGCATACCAAAGACTATTAAAATGGTAGACAATGCCTCCCCGTATGGCACTCAGCATCAAAGGTTGTATTGGGGAGTATTAAGTCAATGTGACATACTAGTATCATGTCTAGGGGGTGTGACATACTACCGGTAGTCCTAATCATAATTTGTCCATTTCATATGGGCTACATGGGGCTGCTTACTTACCTAATGGGCCTAATGGCTCGGGAACGATCAGTTCCCAAGGCTACTTACTATAAACCGTGTCCCATTCCATGGTCTCTCCATAGAGAATTTGGATTGGGTCACGGTTTATGAGCAACGTCAACAACAAGTAATGTGCCTCCCTGCAACAAATGGGGTTTCATCTTAACATTTTAAACTGGACATTATCGCAGCATTCTGCGTAACTCATGTGTAGTTGGTTATAAATGTTGTAATTTTGAAGACTCAGAAAGCCCTTTTCACTGTAGTAAGTTCACCTGTGTGTATGTAAGTTAAGTATTTTTCCGTATCTCTCAGGGCAGAATTTAGGGCCGTTAAGCTTTATTTATACTCTGTAGTGTGACAGTGTCGGTTGCCAAAAATACGTAATTTTTCAAGCCAATTGTGTCACAGACTCGCATTAAGACTTAGGTTTTCATTTTCACAATCATTTGTTAAGCTAGATAACATTAGTGTCCTTCCAGAATAGGCTACATAATAGTGGAAAAATCCACTAAGGGGTCCCCAGCAAAACGAGGAAAAGTTTAACCACATATGTGTGTAAATCGTTTGAAGATTTTTGAAAATAATAGTAGGGGAGTTTCGAGGCTCCGTGAGCAGTGAGCACCCCAAAAACACATCTCTTAAACCTGTTTTTTTAGGACCCTAAAGGTGTCTAGTTATGATTTCTGCTTGTTGCCCATGTCAACTAATGTCCCATGGGGTTTATTTTTAACCCTTTCTGACATCTACCCCCAACCCAAACCATAACATGGAGATAACAGAGAATACCATAACTCTTGAAGTAAACAACATACAGCAACAAATGAACACATTTTTCTATATCATTTGGACTCAAGGAATTCATTGAAGTGGTTAATATTAAGATTCAAGCACATTTTGACTCTATTTCAGGACAGAAACAGCAAAAAGAAAATGTTGAAATCACATTTATATTTCTCTTTGTACTACATTTTTAAGGTGTATTCTTTTCTACCATATGTCTTTTAGGACCCAAAAGGTGTCTAGTTAAGTTTTAATCTTGTTGCCCTGGTCAAATAAGGTCCCATGGGGTTTATTTTAACCCTGTGCTGCACCTATTCCCAACCCGAACCATACAATGGAGACAATAGAAAATACCCTAACTCTTGAAGTAAACATACAGAGACAAATTAACACATTTCTATATATAATTTTGACCCAAGGAATTCATTAAAGTGGTTATTATTAAGATTCAAGCAGGTCTTGACTCTATTTCAGGACAGAAACTGTAAAAAACTAACAGAAAATGTTCAAATCACATCTATATTAATCCTTGTATTAAATACTTAAGGTGTATTCTACTTTACCCCATGTTTTTAGGACCCTTATGGTGTCTAGTTAAGATTTCTTCTTGTTGCCCAGGTCAACTAATGTCCCATGGGGTTCATTTGGTGACCATTTTAAATCGATGTCCACAGGAGTGGCGTTTTCATATCTGAACCAGACAACGTACAAAGACAAATAAACCCACTTTTTCATAGAATGTTTACACCAGGAATCTAATGGAAAGGTCACTGACATGGTACAACCATTCTTTATTGGTGAAAAACACACAAATATCAAATTCTGGCTTATATTTAGGCATAATATAACTTTTTTTGAGTGGTGCCACCTTGCCCTTGAAGGAACTAGTACAGCCCAGCCCTGATCACTGAATACATGGTAGCAGCAGCATGGAAGCAGGGTGCTACAGTATGGCTGCCCAAGAGAGGTTGCTAGCTCCGTGACATTTACCAGCTGACGGTGCCTGCCTGTGCCAGTGTCAAGGTAGATGAGCAGGTTGATGTCGTCATCAACATCAACAATCATTCTTGGCAAATCTGCTAACACAAGAACTCACCAAAGTTATATAGGTATTGATCAATCAACTCACTTCTCAATCTAATGCCACAAGTTTATGAGCTGTTCCTTCCACGATGAGAGCAGCTGTTTCACATTTTGCCAGCCGGGATGCTGCCTCCTTACTCCCCCAGACCTTGAGCATCAACTGGCAGAGCTGTCGCTTATTTTCCGCATTGCCCAGAAAGAACTGGGGTTTCCTGGTGGCTGGACCTTGCACTATGAATTTCTCCGAAAGTCCACGCCTCAGCCTCTACTGCGCCCTTGATGGAATCAAGAGTGGTCCATCCATACTGCGCCTTGATTCCATCAAGGCGCAGTAGAGGCTGAGGCGTGGACCAGCTCGCTTGCCCCCATGCCAGGACACACTCATCCCCCACATCCAGTGGGTGAAGAGTGACCTGTTACAAGCGAGCAGCTAAGCCAATCTTTTGGAGGCCTAAATCCTATGATGATGGTCAGGGGTGGCAGAAGACAGAAGGAGGGATTTTGGAGCCTGTCTGGTCTTGTGGGCCAATTCTGCCCCTATCTCTCATTGACCTGTTGACTGCTGGTGTCATCAGTGATGATGATGATAAGAGGATGAGGTGGAGTTTGATGATGAGATGGATGATACTGATCAGTGAAATTGTGTTTTAATATAAGCCAGAATTTGATATTTGTGTGTTTTTCACCAATAAAGAATGGTTGTACCATGTCAGTGACCTTTCCATTAGATTCCTGGTGTAAACATTCTATGAAAAAGTGGGTTTATTTGTCTTTGTACGTTGTCTGGTTCAGATATGAAAACGCCACTCCTGTGGACATTGATTTAAAATTGTCACCAAATGAACCCCATGGGACGTTAGTTGACCTGGGCAACAAGAAGAAATCTTAACTTTTTCTGTTAGTTTTTTGCAATTTCTGTCCTGAAATAGAGTCAAGACCTGCTTGAATCTTAATAATAACCACTTTAATGAATTCCTTGGGTCAAAATTATATATAGAAATGTGTTAATTTGTCTCTGTATGTTTACTTCAAGAGTTTTTCTATTGTCTCCATTGTATGGTTCGGGTTGGGAATAGGTGCAACAAAGGGTTAAAATAAACCCCATGGGACCTTATTTGACCAGGGCAACAAGATTAAAACTTAACTAGACACCTTTAGGGTCCTAAAAGACATTATGGTAGAAAAGAATACACCTTAAAAATGTAGTACAAAGAAAAATATAAATGTGATTTCAAAAATATTCAGCAATTTTTTTGCTGTTTCTGTCCTGAAATAGAGTCAAAATGTGCTTGAATCTTAATATTAACCACTTCAATGAATTCCTTGGGTCCAAATGATATAGAAAAATGTATTAATTTGTCTCTGTAGGTTGTTTACTTCAAGAGTTATGGTATTTTCTGTTATCTCCATTTTATGGTTTGATTGGGAATAGGTGTCAGAAAGGGTTAAAATAAACCCCATGGGACATTATTTGACCTGGGCAACAAGAATGAATCTTAACTAGACACCATAAAGGTCCTAAAAAACATATGGTAAAAAAGAATACACTGTAAACGTTTAGTACAAAGAGAAATATAGACGTGATCATTATGATTTCAACATTTTCTGCTAGTTTTTGGCTGTTTCTGCCCTGAAATAGAGTCAATATGTGTTTGAATCTTAATAAAAACTACTTTAATTAATTCCTTGGGTCAAAATGATATAGAAAAATGTGTTAATTTGTTGCTGTATGTTGTTTACTTCAAGAGTTATGGTATTCTATGTTATCTCCATGTTATGGTTTGGGTTGGGGGTAGGTGTCAGAAAGGGTTAAAAATAAACCCCATGGGACATTAGTTGACATGGGCAACAAGCAGAAATCATAACTAGACACCTTTAGGGTCCTAAAAAAACTGGTTTAAGAGATGTGTTTTTGGGGTGCTCACGGAGCCTCGAAACTCCCCTACTATAAGGATGGCAGGTTGAAAGTTGTCCAATTTCAGGGGCACGGTGGCGCAGTCGGTAGCGTTGTCGCCTCACAGCTAGAAGGTCCTGGGTTCAATTCCCACCGGGGACGCTGTAGGCGCTGGGGGCAGTTAATACCCTCACAAAAACATGCAGTAATCCTGGTCACTATACTGCCTCCCTCTGGTCAGCCAGGGCGCCTGATGGAGGGGAAAGGAACTGGTTGGAATAACGTGTTCCTTCCACGCGCTACGTCTAACCAGGGAACCTCCCCCCTGTCGGGTGATAAGAAGCGGCCTGCTTGCTCCTCATGCATTGAAGGAGGCATGAGCTTCAGCTTGGGCTCTCCCTAGGCTGGCAGAGGGAGAGTAGCGCCCAGGATTACGTAGGCAATTGGCACTGGGTGAAAAAATATGGGTTACAAAATCGTGGGATAAAAAAGAGGGAAAAAAAAGAGAAAAAAGAAAGTAGTCCAATTTCACTATGATTCCACCAGAAGCAGTCCAACATGAGAGAATGTAGCTACGGTATAATAATGATGATTATTCAGATAATAGGTTTCTCTCAACCTACAGACTAGAAATCTATACTTGTCTTAATCTAAGAACTAAGATCTTCTCTTAACCCCCCAGCCCCCCCCCCCCCCCACACACACACACACACACACACACACCTACATACAAGCCTATACATGCCTGTCCAGTCCTTTCACCAATGCATTCTTCTCTATCTGCCTTATCTGTCTCAACCTCTCCCTGTTGTCCCCTCTCTACTGAATCTCTATCTAATTAAGCCCCATTTATACTTCTTCGTACGACAGTGTTGCGCTCCTTACATGGCCGATCTACAAGCCTTTGTAGATCTGCTATGTCCGGAGCGCAACACCGTAGGACAAAGCATTGTTTGTCTCTCCCTCTGTGTCTGTGCCCTTAATTGTAAGCACAGGTGGACACCTGAGAAGTCTGGCCACCTCTATGTTAAACTGGTCACTTACTGGTCACAAAAAATAATAATAACTAGAGAAAGTGCTCCTCGGAGCACAGGTCTCCGCCAGGTCAGGTAGGTTATTGAGGGCCAGCAATGTTCGTAATTCACCAATCAGGATGGATTATGAAAAATCAGATGGATCCGTCTTGATCACTGTTTTGCAAAAATCGGCCTCCTGGTGGTGCTATAATACGTCAATGTTAAAAGGGTGGCATTTGTTCCTTAACATATTTTTTGTTGCAAGAATGACACACACACGGACGGACGGAAGGACAAGGTGCAAAACATACTCTCTCGCCATGCCTTTCGGCCTGTCGGAGACAATAATAAATGCATGCTTTGGAAAATGGTCTGAAATAAGGCCTGAACACACCTGTGGCTTGCCAGTCCTTACGACATAAACAATAAGTTGAAGGGTAAATGTAGGTCTGATAATGATGTTCAAATCATGTATACTTTACATTACTTTAGACAATTTTACAAACCATACTTAACTTTTTCACATTTTGGAAAAAAATTGCATACCCCCCGCCCCCCAATGTCCCTTATCTCCCTCTTCTGTTGTCACCCAGTAACCCCAATGGTGGCAACAGGGCACCTCAGAGGATGGTGGAACAGCTGTCAGAGCCATACTGTATACAGTATAAACAGTCATTCACATTAGGGCTGCATGGGCCATATGGACAAAATCTAATATCACTATATTGTTTTGACCAAATACCTCGGTGACAATATTGTGGGATCAGTGCTTTGACAAATAATCATCAGTAATATAATTCCTATACACAGTAATTACTACTGTAAAAAAAACATTCACACTGAGCACTAACTATAAAGATAACTATAACTATATCGTTCATTATTGTGTTTTTTTTTATAGTTGGTGTGAACTCTGCCATCCACTTGATGATTTTTAAAACCATATTGTTATAGTTATAGTGCTCAGTGAGAATGGCCATTAAGTGGGAAAACTATAGGGCAAATAATAGAATAAGTTGGATGGCATCACTTTACTGACAGTCTTTAAAAACATCTCATAATATTGTGACGCATGCCACATCACAATATTATGATATCCAAAATGATATCCAATATTATATCCAAAATTATATCCAATATTATGATATCCAAAATCTCAGATGAGTGTCATATATATATATATATATATATATATATATATATAATATTATAATATTATATTAATACAATATAATATTTCATCCATAGGCTTATAGGCTACTTATTTCTACAACCAACATCCAGACATTTGAGCTACAGTATACGGATAATGCTTTACCTGGTATCTTATATTGCCCATCTCATATCTTAGAAATGACTGTAGGCATATATGATATAGTGGCAAATGCAATAGGCAAGGGCGATGACCTACTTTTCTATGTATAGCCTATTATTATACCGTTATAGCCTATACAAATGGATGGATGGATGGATGGATGGAGTGGTCCTCCATGTAAACTCTCTTCTGGCATGGATTGGTGTCAGTGTGGACTGGGCTTGTCCGCAGTGCAGTGTATGATGTCAACCTATAGTCTTCAACACTAAAACGCAGATGCTTCGTTTAACTCCCATATGTGACGGTTGGCGACAAGAACTGGTCCCTTGCCGACAGGAACCTGCTGTTCTTCACGCTTGAGCTGTATACAAACATTTTGAAAAATAGCCGACCTACAAGCTCACAATGCTGCATTGTGAGCTTGTATATCGGCTATTTTCAAATGGCCGAAATGTATAGGGCTGAAGAAGTGGTTAATGTATGTTTTGTAATAATAATCAAAATCTACAAAGTAACTAGCCTACTAACTAATATTTGCAAATAATTGTAATGGAGTAAAAGTACAATATTTTCCTCTGAGAATCAGAAAATTGGAAATACTCCAGTAAAGTATACATACCTCAAAATTGTACAGTACTTGAGTAAATTTACTTAATTACTTTACACCTGCCACAGAGACAGAGTAGCTGTGTCTGCATTCATCTCAACCGCGGCTATTAGGACTTACCAACGGTCAGCTGTCACTCTCCAGCGGTCTGTAGTCTGTCTGTCACAAGCCGTAGTCCAGTTTAAAAACACAGGACATTGCAATAATTCCTGTAATAAAGGTTAAAACATAAATAGAGTCAATGGCTGCTTCTGTTCAAAGGGGGACGTTTGTAAAAAATGTGAAAAAATAAAAACAATATATTCCCGTCGACTTGTTTCATCCTTCCATTGTTTATCACATCATTATGGTAACAATATGTTATGGTGCTGTGAGCTGCAGCGCGAGCGAGTATTTCCTCCTTTAGAGAGTGTAGCTCGAGCTCTTTATACCGGCTCGAGCCGGCCGGCATCAGTGTTGCCATGTTGTGAGAGAAATAAGCAACCACTGTCTTGGAAAACAAGCCCAAATGAAGCAACTACAGGCCACATGAGCACTTTAAACCTATTATGCGTCGGCTATTTGAAAATATTTGTCAAAAACTATTGCAATAAAAATGTTGAATATTTGGAATATTTTGTTTAAACATTCTAACAACACAAATGCTCCCTGGGCCCTGTGTGTGTGTGTGTGTGTGTGTGTGTGTGTGTGTGTGTGTGTGTGTGTGTGTGTGTGTGTGTGTGTGTGTGTGTGTGTGTGTGTGTGTGTGTGTGTGTGTGTGTGTGTGTGTGTGTGTGTGTGTGTGTGCCTGCGTGTGTGTGTGCGTGCGCATGAGTGAGTGAGTGTGTGGACGATGCTTTGTAGTGTTGCCATGTCCGATTATTATAAGCGACTTTGGGCTTATTTTTCTGTGAAGTTGCTTGTAAATATTGGTGGTTGTGGTTTTTTTGGGCTTGTTTCTAAAGTTTAGTTGTTTATTTGGGCTTGTTTCTAAAGTGTAGTTGTTTATTTGGGATTGTTTCTAAAGTGTAGTTGTTTATTTGGGCTTGTTTCTAAAGTGTAGTTGTTTATTTGGGCTTGTTTCTAAAGTGTAGTTGCTTATTTGGGCTTGTTTCTAAAGTGTAGTTGTTTATTTGGGTTTGTTTCACATTTCTTTCATTATTTTGACCAGTAGTTCTCAAATATTTTCATGTCATGGACCCCCAAAATGTATTTGTCCATATAACCCCCATCTGAGAATGTTTTGAGGCAGGGAGCCCCGTACCAGATTTGTGTTGTTAGAATGTTTCAAAAATCTTCCAAATATTCCACATTTTATTTCAAGATTTCAAACATCGGGACGCGTTTTCGATGTATACATGTTTAAAGCAGGGCCAGCACTCCTGGATCCTGCAGGAGTCTCCTTGAGTCTCATTTCTCCTGGATTTCTCCCCCCCCCCGACTCTGACAAGCAGTTTGTAGGCATTACATTTGTCTTTTTCTTACGTATTATTTGACAATTTGGTTTTAAAAAAGGTCTTAAAAGTCATTCAATTGTAACTTTAGAAAACACTTATACTGTATGTTGGTTTGTTTACTGTTGAGTGAGAAAACAATGTTGCACATTAAGCTAATCATCTGGGGACGCCCCAAAATCATTTGACCCCCAGTTTGGGAACCACTGGACTAGGCTACGTGAGCACTTTAAACCCATTGGCTATTTGAAAATAGCCGAGCTTCTTGATTGGCTATTTTCAAAAAGATCATGAAAAGAAAAAGTGAAATATTTGCAATAAATTATAATGCATTTATATAGCGCCTTTATCCAAGGTGCTTTACAATGATTGTGCATTACATTCACACATTCATACACCGATGGTGGAGGAAACCATGCAAGGCACCAACCTGCTCATCGGGGTTCAGTGTCATGCTCAAGGACACTTTGACACTAACTCAGGGGGAGCCCGAGATCGAACTGGTTCCCAAGCGGCCGCTCTACCTCCTGAGCCACTGCCGCCCCCTGGAATAGCCTATGTTTGAAAAGAAATTCAGATTGAGAACTGATTTAAACATAAAAAATAAAAGATACATTGGAAGCAAGCCCAAAAAACTCCACTTTAAACACAAGGCCAAAAACCTGCAACTACCAATATTGACAAGCAACTTTACAGAAAAAACAAGCCCAAAGTCGCTTATAATAAGCAGACATGGCAACACTGGCAGGAACCGGTACATATGGGAGGAACAGGTTCATTCCAGTTGAGAGGAAGCAGCAGCATCCTAGTAGGGTGGTGATTTATGCTGCTACCACAGCTCACAGCTAGGCCTTTAATATGCAAGGGATAATGCATGGGGAGGTAGTCATTATTGAAATTTAAAGCCCGACAGGGTGATAATGCACCGAGGCGGAGCCGAGGTGCATTATCACCCTGAAGGGCTTTAAATTTCAATAATGACTACCTCCCCATGCATTATCCCGCTTATTACACGGCTACTTAAATACATAAATAAATAAATGGACTCAAAAGTAACAACAAAACGAAGTATTTCCTTGCTTACGGCAATGAAAGTATTCCATAAGTATTGGGCTGGGCGGACAAGTTCGCCTCGAAAAAAAAAAAAAAAAAAAAAAAAGACTCGCCCCAAAACACACTCGCCCCCCATTCTATATACCGCCGATTTGCCTGTAATACCGCCGGATTTGCCCCGGGGCGACTGTTTTGGTATTCCCCCGTCGATGCGCCACGATAAACAAGGAAGTGCAGTGGATCAAATAGAATCACTTTTCGGTTATTGCATCGTCTATTTCTCACTTCAAATGTTTTCAAAAACATTCTTGAGAGCAACGTTTAGTTGTAAATGACATTGGTTGTTTGTTTACATGGCTGTCATGTTGGATAAAGTATAAAACCAAGCAGCGCAGGTTGGCACAGGCAGGTGTTCTGAGTCTCTGATTACACAGCGGTCCGTTATAGAGCTCATCGGTCATTATCAAGAAATAATGACCGATGACTGACCAATCAGAATCGAGCATTCAACCAAGCCGTGTAATAAAGGCCTATAGTTAGTCACAGACATGGAGATGGAGATACTAGTCACAATACTATGTCCACAATACCATATGTCCATCATTATGACGCAGTTATTATAGTAAATATAATGGTGTCGCCTTGCTAAACTAATGGCCTAAGTCATTTTTTAAAGTTTTTCAGGAAAAAATTTAAACTGATCCAAAACAAAACTATATGATATTTCTTACTCATTTCACCCAAAATGTTTATAACAAATTATGACTATTTAAATAGAAATAACACTGTCTGTCAGTTATGTAACATAAGAGATTTAAATAGGTTTAAATAGGATTAAATCTGACTTAGGCCAAAAAAAAGCACTTTAAAAATGGCCTAAATCAGTAAATAATTTGGCTTAAGTCACAAAACCATGTGACTTAAGCCAAAAAAGGCCTATTTCTTGGCCTAAGTTACAAAAAGGGGAGTGAACAGCATGATCCTTTTCCATTAGGATATGGGCGATTTTACCAGAGGTGGCCAGTGTCATGAGGAGCTGACTTAGGCAAAAATAAAATTGTCCTCAAAAAATTACTTAGGCCATTAATTTAGCAAGGTGACGATGTAAGAATTCATGGACATTGAAAAATAATTGAAAAAGAGTGAGGAAGCTCCAGAACATACATGGGCAACTGGCGGCCCGAGGGCCACATGCAGCATCCACCTTCACTTAATGCGGCCCGCAGGTTAATATCGGAATACTGTACAGCCTATTATTGATTTCAGCTGTTACAATTCCAAACATGTAAACATGACCCACTTTAATTACTTCAGTCTATCTTATAGTAGCTTAACGACCTTAATGAAGTATTAAAATGCTATTTTCTTTTTGTCCAATGTATTTGTACTTAAGTTCAAAAAGCTAACATAAGTATAACTAAATGCATTTGCTTTTTAGGATTCCAATTAAAAAATAGCAAAAAAAAACGCGTTGCGGTGCGCTGCGTTTTGAGCTTGTAGATCGGCTATTTTTGCCACTTTTGTGTGACATAAAAAAGTTAAAATACGGATATAAGAGGTGTCTGCCCGACAGTACAGGCAATGTGGCCCTCTGGAGTGAGTGTGGAAATATAGTGGCCCTCTCCATCATCAAAGTTGCATCAACCCTGCTCCAGAAAGTGGGAGTGTTTGTGCATTATGTGCAGGGACTGGTTTTATGATGTGGAGACCAGAGTTCATCTCTATCTCTTGCGCTGCCTGCACCTAAAACATGTCAATCACACAGATTAGAGAAGTGTTTCCCAACCTATTTATTATTTTACAGTGGTGTAAAGTAACTAAGTACATTTACTCAAGTACTGTACTTTTAAGTACAATTTTGAGGTACTTTTACTTTACTGGAGTATTTTCAATTGTCTATTATTTTACTTCTACTCCACTACATCTCAGAGGCAAATATTGTGCTTTTACTCCACTACAATTATTTGAAAACTTTAGTTACTAGTTACTTTTCAGATATAAATTATTACATTATAAAACATGCATTAACCACTTTAGCCCTATTTCAGGCTTTTCAAACATTTTAGTACTTTTACTTTTGGTACTTTAAGTAAATTTTGATACCAATACTTTTGTACTTTCACTTTTAAAGTATTTTTTTAATTCCAGACTTTTACTTGTAACAGAGTATTTCTACAATGCAGTATTATCAATACGGCATTGTAGAAATACTCTGTTACTTAAGTAAGAAATGTGAGTACTTTTTCCACCACTGGTGTTGTGTTGCTAGGTGGGTGGAACCAGCAGGGAACAGCAAGGTCCAGGTGTTCTTTTAAAACCATCTCCATTAATAATTCTCTTCTCTCTGTTGTCCTGCTGCAGGTGAAGGGATGCAGCCTGTTGCCTGTTGTGGACAGTAACAAAGTACTTTTACTTGAGTATTAGTATTATTTGTATTTTTGGATACTTATATTTTTTTGGGGGGAAATGTCTAAATTCCAATACTGCACTGCATTGAAATAAAACAAATATTATACTTTGCAATTTGTACTTTTTAAAAGAAAGTATACCAGTACTTTAACTCAATTGCTAATTTGACTGAGTAATAAGTTTTCAAATAATTGCAGTGGAGAAAAAGCACAATATTTGTCTCTGAGATGTAGTGGAGTAAAAGTAAAAGTATTGGAAATTGGAAATACTCAAGTAAAATACAATTACCTCAAAATGTTGCTTAAGTACAGTACTTGACTACATGTATAGTTCAGCAGCACTAACACATGACTATTATGGGGTGTAAGTGACCTGGGTGTGCATAATGACATGTCCAGTGTGAGCCCACATGGGTGTAACCTCCTCTCTACTGCTGTCACCAGTGGTGGAAGAAGTACTCCGATATTTTAAGTAAAAGTAACAATACCACATAATAAACATACTCTGTTACAAGTAAAAGGCCCGTGTTCAAAAACTTGAAGGTAGGGTAAATGATTTTCTTTGGCTAAAATAAGTGTTAAATAGCTTTATATTCTGATAGTACTCATTACTGTATAGAGTGTATGTTCAGTGACAGTGTTATAGCTCTATATTGTGATATTAATTGCTATAGAGTGTTTGTTCAACATGAGTCTCCATGTCTCTCCAGCTCTTTATTAAACAGAAAATGCATTTTCAGGATAGAGAACTCAGTCAGGATACAGATCACTGGAACTGGATCACTATTAAAGGTGAAGCTGATGGGTCCTCTCTCCTGATTGGCTGAAATGTTGTCACCTTCCTGAAAATGTATTTTCTGTTTATTAAAGAGCGGGAGAGACACGGAGACTCCCGTTACAAAAAATATCACCCTACCTTTAAGTAAAAGTACAAAAGTATTGGCATCAAAATATAATTAAAGTACCAAAAGTAAAAGTATAATAGTGTTTGAAAATATCCGATCTACAAGCTCACAACGTGTCGCATTGCGTTGTGAACTTGTAGATCGGCTATTTTCAAATAGCCCAGGTATAAGCAGCATTTTACCCATAAAACATTAGCAATGTGTAATTGCACTGGAACATTTGTGTGTTAACATAAATTCAGAACAGTACAGTACTATATAGTGCATTGCTTGGGGAGTGCAGCATAAAGTAGTACTTTATCGTTGTTCATCATCAATGAAAAGCAAGGGAAAATAACTCAGCCTCTGCTTATTTGCTATATTAGATTTTCAAATCTAGTTCTATATTGCGCTGATCAGAGCAATGGATGTTGGAAGTTGGAAGTTATGGCCAGTTTTTGGTGTGACTATTGTCATGGCAGACCCCTGAACAGCATTTGTGCCATGTTTGGTGAGGATTGGAGCAGTGGTGTGCCTGAGGCCACTGGGGTCCCTTGATTGGCCCCTGGTGTGACTATTGTCATGGCAGACCCCTGAACAGTGTTTGTACCAAGTTTGGTGCAGATTGGAGCAACAGTGTGCATTTATTTTTGTTTAGTGGGCGGCACCTCATTGATAGACATGGGCATCCATGTTAGAGTGGTGCCAGTCTAAATGAGATTTGCCCAAGGTAAGATGTGTTCCTCAGCAAACTATTTTTTCAAAGTCTGTATATTTACTGTGATACTGTGATGTGTTGTATGTTTATTGATTGTTAGAATAGGCCAGTCTAAATGAGATTTGCCCAAGGCGTGCTGAGGGTTGGGTGTGTTACACCAAAAGATGTCACTGCAGAGACGTGTGTGTAATGTGTATTCTTACCAGAATAAACTGTCAACAAAGTGAGAAGTGGGCTGGAACTTCATTAGTCCACACCACAATGCAGATCACCATCCACCATCGGCCCACCCGCCCATCCACCCACCCTTAAGGCAAATTTAATATAGGATAGGATGGGCTGAGATGGAAAGCTTTCTTTTTCTCCTAAATCAGTAAACCTGTGGGTCAGATTCCCAGCGCTATAGCATTCCTGGCTCATCGGTCCTCACTGGTTAGTCAGTCTATTCAAACACAACGATTTGTGCTGCGCGATGCTATTTGCTCCGAATCACACTATATTTCATTAATCCGTTGCGCAGGACATACAGAACGGATTACAATAATTTTACATTCTCTATAATCAGTAACATGTTGGCGATACTTATGTCTATCAAATATGGTTTTATTGAAAGGCAATTAAAGGTTAGAGCGTATGATGCAAACGTCGGGTAGGCTATAGTACGGGGAAAGCATCTGTGTAACTAATTACATGTTTGCATTGGCTATACAAAAATAGCAGATCTACAAGCTCACAGCGCCTCACTTCGTGAGGAAGAGTTGTGTCATTGAGGGGACATAAAACATACAGGTCTCACGCTGGTCACATTAATTCATGTAGCCCCATTTGGAACCTCTCCCTCCGCTACCGCTCCGAGATGAGGTCCCTGCTCTCAGATGTTTTAACTTCTAGTGCCAAAGAAAAATCGAACTGACGGGTTGAAATAAGCGTTTAAATCGCTTAAAATGTTAGCCTGTGGCCATGTTTCCCAATGCAATCTTACGGGAGCAGTACTGCGCATGCGGACGGGGGTTGACTGGCCACAGGATAACATTTTAAGCGATTTAAACACTTGTTTCAACCCGTCAGTTACATTTTTCTTTGGCGCTAGAAGTTAAAACATCTGAGAGCAGTGCAGAATACCTTTACTTTTTGGATACGATGTGCGGAAAGGGGTAAGAATCATGTAAAGTGGAAAATATTCGAAAATGTCCCGGTCAAACCGCACCGACAATCGTGGAACCTCATCTCGGAGCTACATAGCGGAGGGAGAGGTTCCGATTGGAGCTAGAATTCATACAGCTCAGAATCAGACAATGCGTATCCATTGTTTTCTATGGGAACAGCGCTAACAGTGTGGACTTTATGTATAATACACATGAGAGCATTGTAGGCCTAAACTGACAACTTAGATGTCTGTAATATGTAATATATACCATTATAATAAAATAAATAATCTCGAATAAGGTGATTACCCTCATCAAAGCTGGGCTGGTGCCTTTAAAGTCACTGGTGTGACATGAGTCACACGTGTGCGTGAGTGTGTGCGTGCGTGCGTGCGTGCGTGTGTGTGTGTGTGTGCGTGCAGAGGCATAAAATAGTCATCATGTCAACCATGTTGTACTCATTCATCATTTATTGTTTTGTTTGAATCTTTCACACACAGATTTGTGCCTTCTAGCCCACAAACACACTGATACATTTGCTGTGTGGTTTATGATTATACTGTAGAACAAACATTTCACACATCATGGTCTTGTAAATATGAATTACAGAGTTTGTACTGTGAGCTGATGGCTCAGTGTTTTCTTAACCAGTCAGTTGGGGGAGTTTTGGGAGACATTTTGACAGGCTGACAGAGAAACAACAACTTTAATAGAATATCATTTCATATGCCGTATGAGGCCCTGACCTCATAATCAGTGAAACATTCTGGGTCATGATCAAATCCTGATCTGAAAATATACTGGTCTGTTGAAGTGCATCAAATGACAAATTACCAACATTCTCAAAACACTTTTCACTCATATATGAGCAATAATCTATACTCCATAAATTACATATACACTCAAACATGTATGTTCATTAAGTCAATATCATCATGGTTTAACATCATCTGTTTCATGGATTGATACCTTGATAGTTCCTCTTTGATTGACCTAAGTGAAAGGTTTCCTTAATCCAGATGTTTGTGTATTAGCTTGTACAAACTACCTGTAGACACAATCCATCTGTACTGGACAGATGTGTGTCACTACAGTGACGTACAGTATCTGTCAAAACACTCAAACTGCACGTGTTATTTCCTTCATTTAGCTCAACAGAGAAAAGAGCATCATTCATTTAGTTGTCAGAGTCACACTGGTCAGATGTAACTAAAAGATCGTCACTAGTTCATCAGGGATGTCTCTATAGCAGCAACATCTGTCTCTAGCAGTGGTGGAAAAAGTATTTTTTTTTTTACTTAAGTAAAAGTATCAATACTGCAATGTAGAAATACTCTGTTACAAGTAAAAGTAAGGTATTCAAAATGTACTTGAGTAAAAGTACAAAAGTATTGGTATCAAAATGTACTTAAAGTACCAAACGTAGAAAGTACTCATTGTGCAGAATGTCCCATGTCACAAGTTCAAAATGTATACAAATCTTTTGAAAATAGCAGATATACAAGCTCACGATGCGTCGCATCGCAACTCATCGTGATCTTGAAGATCTTGAAGATAGATATATATAGAAATATAGAAATATATATAGGGCTGAAGTGGTTAATGTATGTTTTGTGATAATAATCTGAATCTGCAAAGTAACTAGTAACTAAAGCTGTCAAATAATTGTAGTGGAGTAAAAGTACAATATTAGCCTCTGAGATGTAGTGGAATAGAAGATAATGGAAAAATAATCCAGTAATTCCTCAACAGTGTACTAAGTACAGTACTTAAGTTCAGTACTTAAGTAAATGTACTTAGTTACTTTACCCCACTGGTCTCTAGAGTGGTCTCTTGCTCATTTACAGTAAGCTTAATTTACACTTCAATCAACACCATGTTACTACAGAGTATAAATCAGGCATTATACTTTATATCACAGGACTGTGTCACTTGACAAATAGTTTCAACTAAAAAAATAACATCTTTCAGTTGACAATGGATGGTTTACATCAGTGGTTCCCGACCTGGTGTCCAACATCCCACATTTTAAACATGTTGCACAAAATCATAACTTGCTTTCATCCACTATCTGTCTGTATGGTCACAATGTGATAACAGTCCAACTTGTCATACAGTAATAATGCTTCAAAATATGCTAACTAAGTGGTTAACATATCTGAAAAACACAAGTGTACACGCGTGTGTGTGTGTGTGTATGTGTGTGTGTGTGTGTGTGTGTGTGTGTGTGTGTGTGTGTGTGTGTGTGTGTGTGTGTGTGTGTGTGTGTGTGTGCAACCCGATCTCCAGAGATTACCGTAACATTGCACGGAACGAGTGCACTTCATTCCGTGGATAGCCGCCTCGGAACTCCCGAATTGCGTGCATTTGGTACGGCGCTCCCTTTGTGACAAAACCATTTCGGAGGCGCGCAGTCACAGGCGAATTGTCACCCCGTGAAGGACCACCGAGGGAGCTAAGGCGACCGAGTTGCCGTCCTGAACGGTGTGACATTCGCCTGTGCCTACTCAGCGCCGTTTGAGTTATGTACCGATAGGCACAGAATCGTAAATTTTATTGTGGGGACTGCTCTGCTTCCGGGTTTTTCCGTGTTGCGACTGGTTACGCCCACCGTGGGACTCGCCGTACATATGCACGCAATTTGGGAGTTCCGAGGCGACTATCCACGGAATGAAGTGCACTCGTTCCGTGCAATGTTACGGTAATCTCTGGAGATCAGGCTGGTGTGTGTGTGTGTGTGTGTGTCTCAACTTTGTCAGATGTATGTAAGAAGGGGGGGGGGCTCCAAGGAAAGAAATGGTTGGGAACCACTGACTCACATCATGCAGCAGTATGTCCTGTAAATACGCTCCATGCACATCGGCCATGTTGGAATTAAATTGGGCCTCTTCCTCACTTCCTTCACAGGTGTTACCAATGATACTAATGAAGGCTCTGTTCCATTCTGGTCAGACAGAGTCAGTGCATGTTGGCTCACTGGAAACACTCTGCTACACCAGTTTGTCTTACACTACATCTCAGATATTAAACCTTTACTCCACTACAATTATTTGAAAAGTTTAGTTACTAGTTACTTTGCAGATATAAATTATGATATTATGAAACACACGTTAACCACTTTAGCCCTATACCTAGGCTATTTTAAAACAGCTTGTAGATCTGATATTTTCAAACATTTTAGTATTTTTACATTTGGTACTTTAGGTACATTGTGATGCCAATACTTTTGTACTTTTACTAAAGTACATTTTTAATTCTGGACTCTTGTAACAAAGTATTTCTATATTGCAGTATTGGTACTTTTACTTAAGTAAATAATTTGAGTACTTTTTCCACCACTGCTCAAATGGACCTGAAAGGGTCCATTTGGGTCCATTTGGACACGCTCAGAGTTATGGGGGTTTGTGAAATTAAAACGTTTGAGAACAGCTGTACTACACTAAATGAAACAGAGCCTTTATCAGTGGGAAGACCTGTGGAGGAAGTATTGTCCCTCTGGGCGTACAGTTTAGGTCTTATTTCTTCCTGTCTATCTTGCTCATCATGGCCTTGACATCGACGGGGGCGGAGGCCACGGCCGCCTTGGCGCGCTCCTCCTCCTCCTGTTTCCACAGGACGATGGGATGGATGCCTGGGTTTCTGCTGCTGGCGTTCTGCTGCAACTGGGCATCACTTAGGTGGACACAAAACAAATGAACGCTTACAAGAACACTCTCTCTCTCTCTCTCTCTCTCTCTCTCTCTCTCTCTCTCTCTCTCTCTCTCTCTCTCTCTCTCTCTCTCTCTCTCTCTCTCTCTCTCTCCCCCCCCCCCCCCCCCACCTATGTGAAGCATATAACAGGGGAATTCCCCCCATTTAGAAAAATAAATAAAAAATCAGGCCCTGCATTGCATCATGGTGGTAAAAAGCCAGTAGCTTAACACATTAACACATACAGTGCCAAGATCGCGTAAACCCGTTCTTTCAAATCCATCGCTTGAGTGCCAGGATTCCAAAGAACGGGTTGACGCGTTGTTTTGAATTTTCATTGTTTAATCTGTGATCGCACGGCTGTGTTTATTTCTCATCAACACTTTCGTTTTCCACTTACGTCACACTCACCCGGAGACGGATGTAAAAAAAAAAATCATTTCCGGGTCACGTTGTTTTTCTCCGGTGATTTTCGGCCAGAATAAGGAAAAACACGGTTTTTCACACGGTATAAAAGACAAACGGACAGCTCAACTTCTATTTTCTTTGGTCCGGGTGACTAACAGTCATCGTCGTAGTGTATCACATCGTTTTCAGGCCGATCAGCGGGCCGGGAATTGTCGAAAACGTCACATCCTTTGAATGACCGGATATGACGTGGGCCTGTTTGGGAGGGGGTGAGCGAGGTGATCAATGTTTGGATGTGCTGCTCTCTACTGGTGGAACAATCGTAGGTGCTTGACAACACAATCAGAGAATGTATTTGAATGAAAAATTACAAAACAAAAAAATTAAAAAACACGCAAATTGCTGGCACAGGGGTGAGTACATTATGAATAAACTCTGGCAGTCAATGTGTCATTTTTAGATTTTTGCGTTGGCTATTCAAAAATAGCAGATCTACAAGCTCACAACGCGTCACTTTGTGCCGCGCTGCGAGCTTGAATGTCTGTTATTTTTAGAATAAAAAACAACACATCTCTTCTGGGGGTGTCCCTAGCACAAAACATTTTCAGATGGGGTTCCACGGCCAAATATACATCAATCAATTTGGGGGTCATTGGCAAAAAAAGTTTGAAAACTACTGATTCAGTAGAATTGTGTAGAATCGGCCTCAGGTCTTAATGGGTTAATTTAATTACAACATCTCTTTAATGCATACAATATTCTGAAGCCATCTGTGCTTTCTCACTAAGTTACCAAGCACCTCCATATAGCAGAGTATAGATATAATATATATAAATATATATATTTTTAAAAACATAATAAAAATGCTACTTTATAAGTACAGTGCTTGAGAAAATGTACGTTTAGTAACTTTCCAGACTTGTATGAAGGACCAACCTGAAGTTATGAGGCTCGGGGTTCAGAGCTTTCTTCTGCATCTCTTTATAGACGGGGGATTTCAGGTATCTGAAGAATGTATCCTGTAGCAGAGGAAACATTCATAAACAACTAACTATGGCACTGGAAGTGTTTCAAGTACTAATAACACGAAAAGTAATAATAATAATACAAATACAAATAATATATATTTTGTATTTATAGCACCTTTCACAACAAAGTTTACAAAGTGCTTTACACTCATAAAACAGTCTAGCGAACCAAGCACAAAGATTGGCCGAAAAGCAAGGTACCAAGGGCAACCCACAAAAATAAACTAGGGATGCACCGATGAGACATTTTGGCCGATATCGATATCCGATATAATATATTGCTGTTATGGCCGATAACCGATATAACCGATGTCGATATGATCGATATAAAAAACAGTTTTGTCCATTCTGAAAAACAATAGTAAACACTGAATTTGAAAAAGCAATGCCTGTTTATTCCAAATTATTTTATATTATTATCTGGATAATCCCCAGAGCAAAAAACATTTGTGTCAACTGCAAAAAGGACCAGTGACAGCAGCTTAGAAACTTGGCAAATATCATTGATGTAAAGAATAAAAGGTTTGGGCCCCAATACTGACCCCTGGGAGACGCCACAAGCAATGTCCAAATGATTTGAGCTGTATTTGCCCAGCTTCACAAACTGTTGACGACAATAACTTTGTTTTAATCCAGTCTACTGCCTCTAATACCAATTTTCTCCAGTTTGTTTATTAATATGTTGTGATAGATAGTGTCAAAAGCTTTTTTGAGGTAAATTAATATTCCAATTGCATCTGTGATTCTTTCAATGGATTCCTCAATGCCTGAGATGTTGATCTTTTAAAACTAAAAACCATATTGACTCTCTGAGAGTAGGATACATTAAATCTTTCCAAAAAATAATCTAGTCTGCTATTGAAAAGTTTCTCCAGTAGGCCTATCTTTGAAAATTGTGACCAATTGGTTCCATTTGGACACTGAGTTACAGACCCATAAGGGTCCATTTGGTTTGTACACTCCGAGTTACAGACCCATAAGGGTCCATTTGGTTCTTAACTACCCATAATTTTGCTGGGGATCCCCGGACCCCACTTTTAGAACGACTGTCCTACACTGTGTGTGTGTGTGTGTGTGTGTGTGTGTGTGTGTGTGTGTGTGTGTGTGTGCGCGCGCGCGCGCTTAATAGCATACATTTGTTTGTTGTTACTTGTTAGCACTTAGCACTCATTAGCATGCTATAGCAACAAGTATTGCCAAACAGTGGCCAACTACTGCTATGTTTGTCCACCAACACAGTCGCGGAGGCTCTGCTTTTGCCCAATGACCACTTTAATAAGCTTCGCTGGGCTTACACACCTGAAGCAAATGAATTAACGAGTGGAGCAACACGCTCGCAACGAGACACACTCAGTCTCTGTCTGAGTGTCCCCCCCCCTTATTTTAAAAGGTTTCTGACTTTTTCTGAAACTTTCCTGTAAGCAGACTTTAAGCTTAACTTACATGCATATTACTTTGTTACTATTAAAGTACTAATAGGGTTCCTGACGGCAATGAAATGGTAGATTGTGTTTATTTCTGCATACTTCACAGTTAATATCTTGACCTACTGTATGAGAGGTCCAGAGGTACTACAGTATGTGTTCTGTGTGTGTTCTGTGTGTGTGTGTGTGTGTGTGTGTGCGTGTGTGTGTGTGTGTGTGTGTGTGTGTGTGTGTGTGTGTGTGTGTGTGTGTGTGTGTGTGTGTGTGTGTGTGTGTGTGCGTACGTGCGTGCGTGCGTGTGTGTGTGTGTCAGAAGATGACGTAAGAGGGCGCCAGACACACCTTCTTCATAAGCAGAAAGACGTGCGTCTGCGCGGCGTCCAGAACGTAGCGGTGAGGATGATCTAGACCCTTCACTGTCAGACCCATGGTACGACCGTCTATGTTGATCCAACGAGGGGCTCCGGGTTTCAGGAATGTACTGCGCACACACACACACACACACACACACACACACACACACACACACACACACACACACACACACACACACACACACACACACACACACACACACACACACACAGTGTCAGTAAACATGATCCATCTGGCGCACCAGTGCTGTTACGGACAGATCTGTAAATGAGGGAGTCTATCCCCTTTTCAGTGTGATAGACGATGGATTGTTAAGGTGGAGAGCAACACCTACCATTAGCTCCCACTACTGAGAACAACACCTACCATCAGCTAAACAGCACCTACCATCTGCTCCCAGTACTGAAAACAACACTAGTCACCTACCATCAGCTCCCAGTACGTAACACATTTCTAAGTAACCCGTAAGTAATACGTTGAGGTGGCAGTGTCCAGAATGGATCCCAGTACACTGTGGTCCAAAGGTCAGTGCTCTACTTGTCACGGTCCGCTCCTCAGCCCTTGGACATTGTCTGTGTTTATTACTTTTGGACTTTTACTTTGTATTCCTGTTCTGTTTTGGTCTTTTAGTTGTGTGTTGTGTTCTGTGTAGTTTGTTACCCTGGTGTTTTATTATGTAGTATTGTTCCTTGTGTTTCCTGTCTGCTTAGTTATCCGTACCTGTCTTGTCTACTAGTCCTGTGATTCCCAGTGTTTCCACCTGTGTCCCCTTAGTCCCCTAGCCTATCCCAATGTTGATTTTCTGTTGTGTTCACCTGTGTCTAGTTAGTCCTTGTCTATATGTATGCCCCTGTGTATTACGTTCTTTGTCCGTTCGTCGTTGTATTTTGATGTGGTTAGTTCTTGTCCCATGTGTTTTCCAAGTCTTTGTTAATTCTAGTGTATACCTAAGTCCATGCTTCCTTGTGATTTCCCAGTGTGGGTTTGTTGAGAAATAAACCTCCTTGAATAGTCACTGCTTGGCCTGTATCTGTCGTTCTGCATTTGAGTCCTACATCTCCAGAACCTCATCGTGACACTACTAGCCTGGGATCAACACCTTTTTCGGGTTTATGATCCGGTCGGGAGCGGAAGTAACCCTACGTCAAAAGGCGCGTCATCCGCGTCATCAGGCGGCCAGAACCCCCAAGCCTCACCCTCCGGTCACTCCGGCCGCGATCAAGGGCATTGTAAAAGGGCCTACCTAATAAAATCCTTGATGCGACGTAGTTGAGCTTATTTTCTAAATACAAAATCAATATAAATGTGAGTGTACTTTCCGGAGACTATTTAGCGTCTGTCTACCTTTGTTATCCCACAGGGAAATTCTATACTATTTAAATAGGGATTGGGGAAACAAACAGTGGAACCAAAACAAAGCGGCTCCGCAAAACCGGAACCCGCAACGCCCGGAAGCCGGAACCTTTCTTTTTTCTTTTCTTTCAGTAGGTATGGCCTAGACCGGATCACACGGGCAATTTAATAACGTATACCAGGCTTTCCTCCGAGGTGGAAAGACTGGTGATGCGAGGTTAGTGCTCTACCGACTGAGTTACCCGGACACCTTAATAAGAAAGGGGCGTTAATATTAATATCTAAATACTGAATCAAGCAACTTAAACAGTTCGGGGTGCTCACGAAAGCCAGAGTAGACGTTAAATTGACCGCGAACATGTTTAAACATTTTATACTTCGCCTATTCGAAAATATCTGATCTACCGGTATGAGCTCTTTATGACGCGATGGGACGTCCTGTCTTTAGTCTGTGTCCTTTTCCTCTGACGTGGACAGCGAAAAGGCTCTTTAACATTGTCGCTGTACAGGAATTATTCCCAGGAGTTATTTCATCTCTCGTAAACACTGTGCATGGCCGGAGCAGTGAGCACACGGTTGCGATCCACTGTCTGGCACATAGCTTCCGTGTGACAGACAGTGAAAAAGTCGTAAAACACTGATGTAAAAACTATTTTTTTCCCAATTACCAATTCTGCCACTGACGTAAAAAACGTAATAATTGTTTTTATTTGATTTTATATATGATCTCACCGTTCTTCATCTCTCGTAGTGATATATTTCATTGTAACACACCCGGATAGGGAAATAACGTCAATCCAAGATTTCCATTTCCGTCTGCTCCCTGTTTAACTCTCCCTCTGAAACGACATTTTCTCTGCTTTTTTTTTCTCCGCCGTGCTCCGTCAGACACGCTGTTTACAAACTGCTACTACTGGAGAATGGAATGTCGCGGATTTAATATTTGTTCTCTGGGCCACTCACACACCTACCCTGTGTGTCTACAAACAGTTACACACGCGATCATAATGGATGTACATTTTCTGTGGCGAGCTGAAAAAGTATGTGAACCGTCCAATTTTGACGATAAATGGCGTGTTTACACAGGGTTGCGTGAGAAGGACTCTGAGCCGATCGGAATGTTTGTTGTCTGGGCGACATGCACAGACAGCCTGTCTGTTTACAAACGATTGGACTTGCGATCATAATGAATACCATTTTTTGTGACCTGTTGAAAGTATAAAAAAATATGAAAATTGCTGGCAGTGGGCAAACACAGCCAGAAATAAATCTGGCAGTGAATGAGTTAATAAAAACTCCATTTTAACCACGATAGATTCCCCGTCCTTGGTTTTGGTGACTCATAATGCCCTCCTAATATGTGAGGGGGCCATGTTTTTTTCGATTACCCATTTCATTATTTATTTATTTTTTGTATTTTTGTATTTTTTTTAAAACAAATTATAAAAAATAAATGAAAAAAGTCATTGAAAATACACGGTATCCTCAAGCATTAGAAAGACAATATCAGTCACCAGAACCAAAGGACGGGTGTTTTCGATTAATTTATCATGATTAAAATGGAGTTTGAAGTTACAATGGGTTCATATAGAAAGTCTGATAAAATCAAATATCTAAATTTCAAATCAAGCAACTTAAAAACTGTCTGGGTGTTCACAAAATTCTGAGTGGAAGTAAAATTGACCCCGAATATGTTTGAAAGTGATACATCCCTTTATTGGTTGATGTACGTCGCACGCACGCACGCACGCACGCACGCACGCACGCACGCACGCACGCACGCACGCACGCACGCACGCACGCACAGTCATTATTTGTGCTCAACTCACTTGAAAATGCTCGCAGATTGTGTCGTCATGTCTCCCGCAGCTCCCCACTTCATCTCCTCTGCCACTTCCCAGAAGGCCAAGTTCTCCCCTGTCACACGCGCACACACATGCACACACACACACACACGCGCACACACACACACACACACACACACACACACACACACACACACACACACACACACACACACACACACACACACACACACACCAAACACACACTAGTTACTTAGTGTTACTAGTTACTTTGCAGATATAAATTATTACATTATAAAACTTACATTAACCACTTCAGCCCCATTTTATACGTAGGCTATTTGAAAATAGCCGATCTACAAGCTCACAACGCGTCGCATTGTGACGCGTTGTGAGCTTGTAGATCTGCTATTTTCAAACATTTTAGTACTTTTACTTTTGGTACTTTAAGTACATTTTGATACTAATACTTTTGTACTTTTACTCAAGTAAATTTTGAATTCCGGACTTTTACTTGTAACAGAGTATCTCTACAATGCAGTATTGATACTTTTACTTAAGTAAGAAATGTGAGTACTTTTTCCCCCACTGCGACGTCGGGGTTCGGGCAGGCTTTGTGAACTATAGTTCGGAAAGTCCGAACATTTCGAGGGGCGCGGGTTTCCGAGGGAAAGTTTTGAGACCGCCCTTCCGAAGTTCGCAATGACGTCAATTTGTAGTTACATCACCTCCCTTTACCGAACAAAAGTTTGGACGTCAGAAGGAGTTATGTATTGTGCTTAACTCCGCAAATCTTTTTTTTAAGCCATAAAACGACAATGAGGCCAAGGAAAATTCTACTATACTTGTGGTGACATTTGGTCTTCGCAATAGAAACACACACACACACACACACACACAAGGGCGCCGATACTGTGGGTGCCTCGGGGTTAAAGCACCCAGGAGAAATGACGAGCACCCATCACAAACTCATAAAAAAAAAATCTGCACTTCATGGCGCTGGCCGCGCGTGCGTTGCGCACCCAATTGCGCAGACATAAATCGGCGCCCCTGCACACACACACACACACACACACACACACACACACACACACACACACACACACACACACACACACACACAGACACAAACTCACCACTGAATTCTCTCTTGAGGAATACCTTGAAGTCGTCTCGTCCGCGCAGGTCACTGAGAAGCTCCCAGAAGCTGAAGGACCAGCGTTCCACACGGAGCTTAGTGGGGACGTCCACCCTGTGGACACATAAAGTCATTACGGTCAAACATGTCCCCAAATGTCTAACTCAAATATGTCCACCCTGTGGACACATGAAGACATTCACTCACACAGTACTCATGTCCCCACACCAGCTCGGTACACAGCATAAATGTTAAGCCACGTAAAGGTTGTGTGATACTTTTGGCTAAAATAAAAAGTTAATTTTTTTCCATAAATCAGGGCCATTGAACACCCTTTACGTCTGTGTGTTGGTAAAACAAGTATTGAACCAATGAAAAGCACTAAAAAGCGCTTCTGACAAAACCAGCTAACTCCATTGGATCCTCAAACTTTCTGCTAAACCAGCTAACTCCGCCAAAGGGGGGTGGAGTTAGCTGGTTTTGCTGACTCCAGGCTCCACCCCCTTTTGACCTCCAACCTCATTGTGAGCTTGGAGGTCCATTCAGATGTTCTTATCAATGATGAACAAAACCTCCTAAACTTTTTTCCATTTTCTGAAAAATGAACATTTTGGAGTTTGGTTTCTGCCAGACAGCAGAGATATATTTAGTTGACTAAGGTCCCCCAGGGGTCTGTACTTGGCCCCCTCCTTTTTCCCTCTACACCAAATCTCCACATACAAACAGCTGATCTCTTTGCTTCCATCGTTGGTAGGCAGGTTTGATCATTTGATTGATTGATTGATTGATTGAAATTTTTATTAGGCAAAAGAATGTAAAACAGCACAGTTAGATTTATAATACTTTTGTCTAAAAGGTCCGACCAAAAAAGTCCTTGCGGACTTGTTTCCGTTGGGGTCCTTGAATTAATTTCATAGACATATATAGTAGCAACCAAACAGTTCAAATCAACATAAGAAACAGAGAAAAAAATACCACTATGTACAAAAACCTTTATTAACAATGCTAACTTTCCAGGAAGAAAAAGGCTGTAGTTTCTATTAGCTTGGAATCCCCGTCGATGATGTCACTGGTAGGCAGGTTTGGGAACTGTCCACAACCCACCAATGAGACACAGAGTGAGTAGACACAAATTACAATTATAATTTACACTTTAGGCATTTAGCAGACGCTCTTAATCCAGAGCGATTTAGAGTAAGCCAAAAATGGTGCCATCTTATAATGAGTGAGGAGCAATTACATAAAGATAATGTTTAAAATGGGTGACGTGCTGCTTTAAAGAGGAATTTTGGACCACGGTTTTCTTACCTTTTCTGTGTTATGATATCTTAGGATGAATGGTACAGTAGAAAAATGTCATAACTCCATCCCGGGTCCGCCACAGCTAAAAACGTGCGCCAATAGGCCTTGCGCTAGATCGCATATTTTGATAGCTTTTTTATTTTGGTGAAATCTGACGTTCATAGTGACAGAACACTATGCAATGTGATTGTGTTGAATGCGCCCCACCGGAAGTCTCACTATACGAGATTGAAATCTCGAGATAGATTTTTTTTTTTGCTGTGGCGGACCCGGGATGGAGTTATGAATTCTTTCTACCGTACCATTCATCCGAGGATATCACAACATCATAGAAAAGGTAAGAAAAACGTGGTCCAAAATTCTCCTTTAAGCCCTACTTTAAACATTTTAGACATTTTCTGAAAGATTTTGTGAAATAGTGAAACTCTTTGTGAAGATTTTTTGTTTTGCCAATAATGCCATGGCCAGTATACGGATGCCAGGTTGAGGGTGCGGTCACGCCAAACTTTAATTCTGCCTATGCGGGCGGGTTCTGGCAATGCTTTTCAATGGGAACGGAGCGTTTTTTTTTGCGGAAATCCACAAATGGCAACAATGGGCGTTCCCATTGAAAAGCATTGGCAGAATCCGCCCTCATAGGCAGAATACAAGTTGAAAGTGCTTTACCAGGTTTAGCCTACTTTCTAATGCTGGACGCGAGGGTCAAACTGGCTAATTGTTTGTAAACTAATCCTAATCCTGTCAGAATAAGACAGCTGTCAGAAAAGAGGCTTAGTCTTTGTGTGTAAAGGTATGTCTGCCCCCTTAAAGCAGTGGTTCATGAAAACTATTGAGAACCGTTCTCAATAGTTTTCATGTCAAAGACCCCCAAATTGATATATATATCAGGCCATGAAAACATTTTGTTCCAGGGACCTCCATTATCCATACAAGATTTATGTTGCTATTATGTTTAGAAAAAAAATACACATTTCTTCAAGCTTCGACCATTTTCAAATAGTTGATGTATATAGGGTTAACGTGGATAACATTTTCCCATGCTATATCAACTAATTTATCTGGGGACCCCCTGGAACCCCCTCAAGGACCTCTGGGGGTCCCCGGACCCTACTTTGAGAACCAATGCCTTGGATTAAGGTTATGCTATGAAGTTCTCGTCCTGTCTGTCTGTCTGTCTGTCTGCTAGAACAGTAGTTCTCAAACTTTTTCATGCCAAGGACCCCTAAATTGATAAGTATTTGGCCGCGGACCCCCATCTGAAAATATTTTGTGCCAAGGACCCCATACAAGATTTGTGGTGTTAAAAAAGACAAAAATATTCAAACATTTTCAAAATAATGTCAAGATTATTTTTTTAAATAGCTAAGGCATATAGGGCTTTGGGGATCTCCGGACACCACTCTGAGAACCCCTGCATTAGACCACGGACCACCAGAACTCTGAGATTGTACAAATGGAACCAAATGGACCCGTAAGGGGGTCCACTTTGAGAACCACCGAGTTAGAATACCTAAAGAACTGCGCACGTGTTGTCAAGAACCCTGGTGGGAATGACAGGCTAACCGTGTGAAGTGTCCAGTGGTGTAAAGTAACTAAGTACATGTACTCAAGTACTGTACTTAAGTACAACGTTCCGGTATTTTTACTTTACTTGAGTATTTCCAATTTCCTGTACTTTTACCTGTACTCCACTACATCTCAGAGGCAAATAGTATACTTTTACACCACTACAATTATTTGACAACTTTAGTTACTAGTTACTTTGCAGATATAAATTACAATATTATAAAACATACATTAACCACTTTCACCCTATTTTATACATAGGCTATTTGAAAATAGCCGATCTACAAGCTCAGAACGCGTCGCGATCTGCTATTTTCAAAAATGTTTTAAACTTTTACTTTTGGTACTTTAGGTATATTTCGATTCCAATACTTTGGTACTTTTACTCAAGTAACATTTTGAACGCAGGCCTTTTACCTGTAACAGAGCATTTCTACATTGCAGTAATGATACTTTTACTTAAGTAACATCGAGTATACTTTTCCAACACCGGAAGTGTCGGGCGAAATGGTCAAAGGTCAAGGTCACAACCCAACAGAGGACGGAGGGGGTGGGGTGTGGAGGGGGGGTGTAAGGTGTCCCTTACCGTCTCATGCTGAGGTTCCAGTACGTGTCGTTGTCAGACTGCCAGGGGTTGCTGGGTAAACACGGTGCCAGGAACGGGTCGTGGTTCTTGTAGGTGGTGACAAACTTCACCAGTCTACAGGAGCCCAAGAGGGGGGAAAAAACACACACAGCATCTGTCATTTTAGATTTGAACCACTTTAACCATTATTTTATACTTTGGGCTATTCAAAAATAGGAGATCTACACAGGGCCGGTGCAGACCCAATTGCCGCTCTGGGCAAGGTAACCCGGTCCACCGCGCGAGGGGGGGGGGGGGGGGGGGGGGGGGGGATTTGTTGTCCTTTTTTTCTCCATCATAAAATATCAACAGCTGCATATAGCAAGATGATAGCACGCATTTCTCACCTGATTTCCTCAAAACTGCAGCACTGATGGTGGTTTATTTGGTACTGACTTGTTTATTTGCATTAACTGTTCAACAATATGATTTTTTTTTTTTTGCCAACACTTTTTGCCGCCTCTCCAAACTGCTGCTCTAGGCGGTCGCCTAGGTCCCTGTATGGACGCGCCAACTAAATATTTTGAGATGGGGGGTCCGCGGCCAAATACATATCGTTCATGTCAAGTGGTCCTTGACGTTTGAGAACAACTTATACAGCAGTATGAGCTCATATATCTGCTATTGTTTAATAACCAAAGAAATTACAGAGATGCTTTCCCGGGATTTAATGGGTCTTAAAGTCTTAATTAAAAAAATACCTGAAGATTAGTGTGTCTATGTATGAGTCATTATGCACCTAAAAAAAATTTAATGCCCCGAGAGACCAGAGTGGCTTTGATACCCCGCCCACACTGCCCCTGCTGACTTAGCCATTTTCTATTGTACCTCTTTCCTGTCTATATATATTGTTTTACCCATTAAGACCTGAGGCCGATTCTAAAAGTGTCTTCTAAATCCTAACAGTTTTCTGAAAAATGTATGTGAAGGACCCCCAAAGTGATATGCATTTGGCCACAGACCCCCATCTAAAAAGATGTTGTTAAAGACATTAAAAACACATGAGGTCCTGGTCCTGAGTTCTCTCTCTCTCTCTTCTCAATGGTAATTTATATTGACCAGATCTGCAGAGGCTGCACTGGAGTAAATACCATAACTTCCACCTGGCGGACATTCTGCCCCAAAAAGTGGATTTTACAGAAAAGGTGGGGTTCATTATAAAACTGCATTTATTACGGTGAGTAGTGAAATGGTTTCCTTTATTCTTACTACAGTTGGAGACCTCGCACAGTACTGGAAGTTTCTGTCTATGGGAATAGCACTGTGCCTGGCAGAGCGTTAGAGAGACCAGGGCTATAGTGCAGGATGTACATTATCTTAAGTCTGTGTAACCACTTGAACCATTATTTTACACTTTGGCTATTCAAAAATAGTTGATATACAAGCTCTGAGTGTCGCACTATGAGCTTGTAGATTTTATAAAAATCATGAAAATGTGTGCACAACTGCACATCTTTCAATATTTATAGTTTTTAAAGAGCAATTTTTTTTACTCCAATCTTTGCTTCTGGGGGGTCCCTGGAACAACATATTTTGAGATGGGGGGGTCCGCGACCAAACACATCATTTTGGGAGGTCCTTGACATGAAAAAGTTTGAGAACCACTGATTATAGCAACGTAACCTTTTTAAAAAAACTGTTAGGATTTAGAAGACATTTGTAGAATCCCCAGAAGCAAAGATTTGAGTTACAAACGCTTATATATTCAAAGATTTGCACAACTTTTCACGATTTAAAACAAAAATAACAGATCTACAAGCTCATAGCCGCACTATGAGCTTGTAGATCTGCTATTTTTGAATAGCCAAAGTATAGAATAATGGTTAATGTGGTTAAAAATCTAAAATGACTATTGCGTTCCCGGTTTTAAAGGGTTCATATGAATATATGTTGAATTCTTCACAGTCTGGGTACGCACCGCTCATTTTTTCAATATCTCTACCACTGGTATGAGTGTTATGTGCATTGGTTATGTGGTGCATATCAATGGTTTAAAAACGGATGTAATCATAGGTGAATCAATTAAAGCAATAGGATTAAATCTGCACTATGTAACGTTCCTCTTCTACCCCGGATTTGAACCCGGTTTCCTGCGCAAGTGCTGCAATTTTTACCCCTGAGCTAAACAGAGCCTGCCTGCTTGCTCGGGTGATAAATTGAATCTTGACCATCAGGTCAAAATCTGTGTCAGATCCTGTGTCTAGGTGAGACATGACCTTTGACAGACAGGGACCAGAAGTCCCTCAGAAGGGTGGTGCGCACAGCCGAGCGCATCACTGGTTGTCAGCTGCCCAGTCTGGAGGAGCTGTACACCCAGCGCTGCCTCAAGAAGACCCTGAGGATCATTAAGGACCCCACACATCCCCTCAACAGACTATTCCATCTGCTGCCCTCTGGGAAGAGGTACCAGAGTATAAAGGCCAGCACAAGACTGCTAAATGAGTCTATGTGTTGAACTTTCTGTGGTGTTACTTTGCTTTGTATGCTGATCTTAGTCTTTTTACTGTTTTTAATTAATTTATTTAAGCTTAGTATTGATATTTATGAACTGTTTTATTTACGTATTTTTGGAGCACCTCCCCAACATAAGTTTTTAACAGTGTGTACTTGTACATCCTTGTTACAATAAATCTCTTGAATCTTGAATCTTGACACAATCTAAATGTGTCAATAGAAGAGCAGGGAGACAAAATACAACCACCCCAATTGTATAAGTTATATTGTATTAACATACTCTACCATACAGATTGTATAAGTTATATTGTATCAACATACTCTAACATACAGATTGTATAAGTTATGTAGTTAAGTTATGTTTATTGTATACTACCATACAGATTGGACAAAATGACATTTTATCCATACAAAAAAGTTACATAGTGCTGCTTTAAGTCATGAGCTTAATGACACCAAACAAGAAAATCACAATGGAATCTAGATTATATCCCTATACAAAACGATATCCCTCCTGAATTATATTACATTTAAATACAATAGTAAGTACATAATGTAGGGAAATATGGTATTCATTATCAAAGTATAGAACAATGAAAGGTGGCAGATACTTACGCTCCAAGGGACACACTAGATTTGACCTTTGAACTCCTGATTGCTTGCTCGTAGAATATATTCTAGGAGACAAAACGTTAGGATGTTACAAATGCCTTCTAAATCACTAGTTCTCAAACTTTTTCGTGCCAAGGACCCCCAAAAAGATATTTGGCCACCAACCCCCATCTGAAAATGTTTTGTGCTAGGGACCCCCAAAAGAGAAGATTTGTGCAAAATGACTCCAAAGTTTTCAAACAGTTTTAATAGCAGATGTACAAGCTCGCAGCGAGGCACCTAGTGATGCACTGTGAGCTTGTATATCTGCTATTTCTGAAAAGCATGTATAAAATATGGATATGGTTAAAATTAGTTTTTGCTATATTAATATAGCTAAAATCAAAAATGACACAGATACTTTCCCGGTTTTAATGGGTTAATTGCAAGGACCCCCAGTTGTGTCTAGACCTATGCATTAGACCACTGACCCCCACACTCCAAATGGAACCTTATAGTGAATTAGGCATTATTTATATTGCCGGGGTGAACCTGAGGTGAAACATAACTTGACTGCATCATGTGCTAACATTTTAAATGTTATTATCACTTATTAAAAAGGGAAATTATGACTCACCATGCGTCTGTACTGGTCAAAGGTGATTTTCTTAAAGATGAGAGAGAGAGAACAATTATGAATTTGTCATTGTAACCATAA